>NW_028227395.1:244229-306550 GCF_978045245.1 Mus caroli | reverse complement strand
GACGAAAAAACCTGAAAAACATGGAAAATTAAAAATTCACACTGAAGGTCCGGGAATATGGTGAGAAAACCTGAAAAACGAGGAAAATTAAAAACACAAACTGAAGGACCCAGAATATGGCGAGAAAACATGAAAAACATGGAAAATTAAATATTCACACTGTAGGACCCAGAATATGGCGAGAAACACTGAAAAAGGAGGAAAATGAGAAAATCACACTATAGGACCAGAATATGGCAAGAAACCTTGAAAAACGTGGAAAATTAAAAATTCACAATGTAGAACCCAGAATATGCTGAGAAAATCTGAAAAAGTTGGATAATGAGAATATCAAACTGTAGGACCCAGAACATGACGAAAAAAACTTAAAAACGTTTAAAATTAAAAAATCAAACTGTAGGACCTGAATATGGCGAGAAACCCTGAGAATCGTGGAAAATTTAAAAATCACACTGTAGGACGCAGAATATGGCGATTAACCCTGTAAAAAGTGGAATATTAAAAACTCACACTGAAGTACCCCGAAATTGGCAAGAAAACCTGAAAAAGGTGGAAAATGAAAAAAATCACACTGTAGGACCCAAAATATGCTGAGTAACCCTGAAAAACTTGGAAAATTAAAAATACACGCTGTAGGACCCAGAATATGGCAAAAAACCCTGAAAGAATTAGAAAATTAAAAACTCACACTGAAGGAACCGGAATATGGCAAGAAAACCTGAAAAAGTGGAAAATGAGAAAATCACACTGCAGGACCCAGAATATGCCGAGAAATGCTGAAAAACGTGAAAATTAAAAATTGACACTGTTGGACACAGAATATGGCAAGAATCATGAAAAAAGTTGAAAATTAAAAATTCACACTGTATATGGCGAGAAACTTAGAAAACGTGGAAAATTAAAAATTCACACTGAAGGACCCCTAATATGGCGAGAAAACCAAAAAAACAAGGAAAATTCAAAACTCACACTGTAGGACCCAGAATATAGCGAGAAATCATGAAAAAGATGGAAAATGAGAATTAATCACACTATAGAACCCAGATTTGGAAAAAAAAAATTGAAAAACGTCGAAAATGGGAAAGTCACACTGTAGGACCCAGAATATGCCGAGAAACCCTGAAAACGTGGAAAATTAAAAATATACGCTGGGGGAACCAGATTATGGCAAGAAACCATGAAAAAATTGGACAATGAAAATTCTCACTGTATTACCCAGAATATGGCAATCAACCCTGAAAAAAGTAGATAACTATAAACTCACACTGATGGACCCGGAATATGGCTAGAAAACCTGAAAAAGGTGGAAAATGAGAAAATCACACTGCAGGACCCAGAATATGCTGAGAATCCCTGAAAATCGTGGAAAATTAAAAATTCACACTGAAGGACCCGGAATATGGCCAGAAAACCTGAAAAACGAGGAAAATTAAAAACTCAAACTGAAGGACCCAGAATATGCTGAGAAACCCTGAAAAACGTGAAAATTAAAAATTCACACTGTCGGACACAGAATATTTCAAGAAAACATGAAAAAAAGAGGAAAATTAAAATTCACAATGTATTACCCAAAATATGGGGAGAAATACTGAAAAACGTGGAAAATTAAAAATTCACACTGCAGGACCTGGAATATGGCAAGAAATCCTGAAAAACTTGGAAATGAGAAAATCACACTGTAGGACCCAGAATATGATGAAAAAACCTGAAAAACGTGGAAAATTAAAAATTCACACTGAAGAAATCTGAATATGGCGAGAAAACCTGAAAAAACGAGGAAAATTAAAAACTCACACTGTAGGACACAGAATATGCCAAGAAACACGGAAAAAAGTGAAAATTAAAAATTCACATTGTTGGACACAATATGGCGAGAAACCAATAAAAAAGTGTGCAATTAAAAATTCACACTGTATTTCCCAGAATATGTCGAGAAATACTGAAAAACGTGTTAAATTAAAAATTCACACTGAAAGACCTGAAAAACGTGGAAATGAGAAGATCACACTTTAGGACTCAGAATATGATTTAAAAAAACTGAGAAACATGGAAAATAAAAAATACACGCTGTAGGACACAGAATATGTCGAGAAACCCTGAAAAATTATAAAATTAAAATCTCACACTGAAGGACCCCAAATATGGCTAGAAAGGCTGTAAAAAGTTGGAAAATGAGAAAATCACACTGTAGGACCCAGAATTACGAAAAAATTTATAAAACGTGGAAAATGAGAAAATCACACTGCAGGACCTAGAATATGCTGAGTAACCCTGAAAAACATGAAAATTAAAAATTCACACTGTCGGACACAGAATATGGCGAGAAACCATGAAAAAAGTGGAAAATTAAAAATTCACACTGTATTACCCAGAATATGGCGAGAAATACTGAAAAACATGGAAAATTAAAAATTCACCCTGAAGGACCTGGAATATGGCAAGAAAACCTGAAAAACGAGAAAATGAGAAAAATCACACTGTAGTACCCAGAATATGACGAAAAAACCTGAAAAACGTGTAAAATTAAAAACTCACACTGAATGACCCAGAATATGGCAAGAAAACCTGAAAAAAGTAAAAAACTAAAAATTCACACTGAAAGACCCCGAATATGGCGAGAAAACCTGAAAAAGGTGGAAAATGAGAATAAATGACTGTAGGACCCAGAATTGCGAAAAAACTTGAAAAACTTCGAAAATGAGAAAATCACACTTTAGGACCCAGAATATGCCGAGAAACCCTGAAAAACGTGGAAAATTGAAAATACGCGCTGTTGGACCCAGAATATGGTGAGAAACCGGAAAAACGTGGTAAATTAAAAATACACTCTGTTGGACCCAGAATATGGCAAGAAACCCTGCAAAAGGTGAAAAATGAGAAAATCACACTGTAAGACCCAGAATTACGAAAAAACCTGAAAAACTTGGAAAATGAGAAAATCACACTGCAGGAAACAGAATATGCCGAGAAACCCTGAAAAACGTGGAAAATTAAAAATTCACACTGAAGGACCCGGAATATAGCGAGAAAACCTGAAAAAGGTGGAAAATGAGAAAATCACATGTAGAACCCAGAATAGCGAAAAAACTTGAAAAAGGTGAAAAATGAGAAAATCACACTGCAGGACCCAGAATATGCTGAGAAACCCTGATAATCATGGAAAATTAAATGTTCACACTGTAGGACCCAGAATATGTCTAGAAACCCTTGAAAAACTTGGAAAAATAAAATACACGCTGTAGGAACCAGAATATATTGAGAAACCCTGAAAAAGTAGGAAATCAAAAACTCACACTGAAGGACCCCGAATATGGGGAGAAATCCTAAAAAACGTGGAAATGAGAAAATCACACTCTAGGACCCAGAATATGACGAAAAAACCTGAAAAACATGGAAAATTAAAAATTCACACTGAAGATCCGGGAATATGGTGAGAAAACCTGAAAAACGAGGAAAATTAAAAACACAAACTGAAGGACCCAGAATATGTCGAGAAAACATGAAAAACATGGAAAATTAAATATTCACACTGTAGGACCCAGAATATGGCGAGAAACACTGAAAAAGGAGGAAAATGAGAAAATCACACTATAGGACCAGAATATGGCAAGAAACCTTGAAAAACGTGGAAAATTAAAAATTCACAATGTAGGACCCCGAATATGCTGATAAAATCTGAAAAAGTTGGATAATGAGAATATCAAACTGTAGGACCCAGAACATGACGAAAAAAACTTAAAAACGTTTAAAATTAAAAAATCAAACTGTAGGACCTGAATATGGCGAGAAACCCTGAGAATCGTGGAAAATTTAAAAATCACACTGTAGGACGCAGAATATGGCGATTAACCCTGTAAAAAGTGGAATATTAAAAACTCACACTGAAGTACCCCGAAATTGGCAAGAAAACCTGAAAAAGGTGGAAAATGAAAAAAATCACACTGTAGGACCCAAAATATGCTGAGTAACCCTGAAAAACTTGGAAAATTAAAAATACACGCTGTAGGACCCAGAATATGGCAAAAAACCCTGAAAGAATTAGAAAATTAAAAACTCACACTGAAGGAACCGGAATATGGCAAGAAAACCTGAAAAAGTGGAAAGTCTCTCTCTGTCTCTCTCTCTATGTCTCTCTCTGTCTCTCTCTTTCTCTATCTCTGTCTCTCTCTATTTCTCTCTGTCTCTATCTGTCTCTCTCTCTGTCTCTCTCTGTCTCTCTCTCTCTCTCTGTCTCTCTCTTTCCCTCTCTCTGTCTCTCTCTGTCTCTATCTCTGTCTCTATCTGTCTCTCTCTCTGTCTCTCTCTGTCTCTCTCTCTCTCTCTGTCTCTCTCTTTTCCTCTCTCTGTCTCTCTCTGTCTCTATCTCTGTTTCTCTCTGTCTCTCTCTGTCACTCTGTCTCTCTCTGTCTCTCTCTGTCCCTCTCTGTCTCTCTCTGTGTCTTTCTTTGTCTCTCTTTGTCTCTCCCTGTCTCTCTCTGTCTCTCTCTTTATGTCTCTCTCTGTCTCTCTCTTTCTCTCTCTCTGTATCTCTCTGTCTCTCTTTGTCTCTCTCTGTGTTTTTCTTTGTCTCTCTCTGTAACTCTCTCTATGTCTCTCTCTGTCTCTCTCTTTCTCTATCTCTGTCTCTCTCTGTTTCTCTCTGTCTCTATCTCTCTGTGTGTCTCTTTCTTTCCCTCTCTCTGTCTCTATCTCTTTCTCTCTATGTCTCTCTCTGTCACTCTGTCTCTCTCTGTCTCTCTCTGTCTATCTGTCTCTCTCTGTCTCTCTCTGTCTCTCTCTCTGTCTCTCTCTGTCTCTCTCTGTGTCTTTCTTTGTCTCTCTCTGTCTCTCTGTCTCTCTCTGTCTCTCTCTGTGTCTCTCTCTATCTCTCTCTCTGTCTCTCTCTGGCTCTCTCTGTCTCTCTCAATGTATCTCTCTGTCTCTCTATGTCTCTCTCTGTGTCTTTCTTTGTCTCTCTCTGTCTCTCTCTGTCTCTCTCTGTCTCTCTGTGTGTCTCTCTCTGTCTCTCTCTCTATCTCTGTCTCTCTCTGTCTTTCTCACTCTGTCTCTGTCTCTCTCTGACTCTCTCTGTCTCTCTCTTTCTCTCTGTCTATCTCTGTCTCTATCTCTGTCTCTCTCTGTCCTTCTGACTCTTTCTGTCTCTCTCTGTCTCTCTCTCTGTCTCTCTCTGTCTCTCTCCTTCTCTCTCTCTGTCTCTCTCTTTCCCTCTCTCTGTCTCTCTCTGTCTCTATCTCTGTCTCTCTCTGTCTCTCTCTGTAACTCTGTCTCTCTCTGTCTCTCTCTGTCTCTGTCTATCTGTCACTCTCTGTCTCTATCTCTGTATCTCTCTGTCTCTGTCTTTCTCTGTGTCTTTCTTTGTCTCGCTCTGTCTCTCTCTGTCTCTCTCTGTCTCTCTCTCTATGTCTCTCTTTGTCTCTCTCTTTCTCTATCTCTGTCTCTCTCTGTTTCTCTCTGTCTCTATCTGTCTCTCTCTCTTTCTCTGTCTCTGTCTCTCTCTGTCTCTCTCTGTCACTCTGTCTCTCTCTGTTTCTCTCTGTCTCTATCTGTCTCTCTGTCTCTATCTGTCTCTCTGTCTCTCTCTGTCCCTCACTCTGTATCTCTCTGTCTCTATCTCTGTCTCTCTCTGTCTCTCTCTGTCACTCTGTCCCTCTCTGTCTCTCTCTGTCTCTCTCTCTCTCTCTCTCTCTCTCTCTCTCTCTCTGTCTCTCTCTGTCTCTCTCTGTCTAACTCTATCTGTCTCTGTCTCTCTCTGTCTCCATCTGTCACTCTGTCGGTCTCTCTCTGTCTCTCTCTGTCCCTTCTGTCTCTATCTCTGTATCTCTCTGTCTCTCTCTGTCTCTCTGTCTCTCTCTGTGTCTCTGTCTCTCTCTGTCTCTCTCTGTCTCTCTCAATGTATCTCTCTGTCTCACTATGTCTCTCTCTGTGTCTTTCTTTGTCTCTCTCTGTCTCTTTCTGTCTCTCTCTGTGTCTCTCTCTGTCTCTCTTTCTCTATCTCTGTCTCTCTCTGTCTTTCTCACTCTGTCTCTGTCTCTCTCTGTCCCTCTCTCTGTCTCTCTCTGTCTCTATCTCTGTCTCTCTCTGACTCTCTCTGTCTCTCTCTTTCTCTCTGTCTCTCTCTCTTTATCTCTCTGTCTCTCTCTGTCTCTCTCTGTCTCTCTCTGTCTCTCTCTCTCTGTGTCTCTCTCTGTCTTTCTCTGTCTCTATCTCTGTCTCTCTCTGTCTTTCTCTGGGTCTTCCTTTGTCTCTCTCTGTCTGTCTCTGTCTCACTCTCTGTCTTTCTCTGTCTCTCTCTGTGTCTCTCTCTGTCTTTCTCTGTCCCTATCTCTATCTCTCTCTGTCTCTCTCTGTCCTTCTGACTCTTTCTGTCTCTCTCTGTCTCTCTCTCTGTGTCTCTCTGTGTCTCTCTGTCTCTCTCTATGTCTTTCATTGTCTCTCTCTGTCTCTCTCTGTCTATCTCTCTGTCTCTCTCTGTCTCTCTCTGTCTCTCTCTGTCTCTATCTCTGTCTCTCTCTGTCTCTCTCTGTCTCTCTATGTCTCTCTTAATGTATCTCTCTGTCTCTCTATGTCTCTCTCTGTGTCTTTCTTTGTCTCTCTCTGTCTCTCTCTCTCTCTGTGTCTCTCTCTGTCTCTCTCTGTCTCACTCTCTGTCTCTGTCTCTGTCTCTCTCTCTGTCTCTCTCTGTCTCTCTCTCTAAATCTGTCTCTCTCTGTATTTCTCACTCTGTCTCTGTCTCTCTCTGTCCCTCTCTCTGTCTCTCTCTGTCTCTATCTCTGTCTCTCTCTGACTCTCTCTGTCTCTCTCTTTCTCTCTGTCTCTCTCTGTCTCTCTTTGTCTCTCTCTCTGAATCTCTCTGTGTCTCTCTGTGTCTCTCTGTGTCTCTCTCTGTGTCTCTCTCTGTCTCTCTCTGTCTCTCTCTGTGTCTCTCTGTGTCTCTCTGTGTCTCTCTGTCTCTCTCTGTGTCTCTCTCTGTCTCTCTCTGTCTATCTCTGTCTCTCTCTGTCTCTCTCAATGTATCTCTCTGTCTCTCTATGTCTCTCTCTGTGTCTTTCTTTGTCTCTCTCAGTCTCTCTCTCTCTCTGTGTCACTCTGTCTCTCTCTCTGTCTCTCTTTGTCTCTCTCTCTGTATCTCTCTGTCTCTCTCTGTCTCTCTCTGTCTCTCTCTCTGTGTCTCTCTCTGTCTTTCTTTTTCTCTATCTATATCGCTCTCTGTTTCTCTCTGTGTCTTTTTTTGTCTCTCTCTGTCTCTCTCTGTCTCTCTCTGTCTCTCTTAGTCTCTCTCTGTGTCTTTCATTGTCTCTCTCTCTCTCTCTCTGTCTTTCGGTGTCTCTCTCTCTGTCTCTCTCTGTCTCACTCTCTGTCTCTCTCTGTCTCCATCTCTGTCTCTCTCTGTCTCTCTCTGTCTGTCTCTGTCTGTCTATGTCTATCTCTGTCTCTCTCTGTGTCTCTCTGTGTCTCTCTCTGTCTCTATCTCTGTCTCTCTCAGTCTCTCTATGTCTCTCTCAATGTATCTCTCTGTCTCTCTATGTCTCTCTCTGTGTCTTTCTTTGTCTCTCTCTGTCTCTCTCTTTCTGTGTCTCACTCTGTCTCTCTCTGTATCTCTCTCTGTCTCTGTCTCTGTCTCTCTCTCTGTCTCTCTCTGTCTCTCTCTCTAACTCTGTCTCTCTCTGTATTTCTCACTCTGTCTCTGTCTCTCTCTGTCCCTCTCTCTGTCTCTCTCTGTCTCTATCTCTGTCTCTCTCTGACTCTCTCTGTCTCTCTCTTTCTCTCTGTCTCTCTCTGTCTCTTTGTGTCTCTCTCTATCTCTCTCTGTCTCTCTCTGTCTCTCTCCGTCTCTCTTAGTCTCTCTCTGTGTCTTTCATTGTCTCTCTCTGTCTCTCTCTGTCTTTCGGTCTCTCTCTCTGTGTCTCTCTCTGTCTCACTCTCTGTCTCTCTCTGTCTCTATCTCTGTCTCTCTCTGTCTCTCTCTGTCTGTCTTTGTCTGTCTATGTCTATCTCTGTCTCTCTGTGTCTCTCTCTGTCTCTCTCTGTCTCTCTCTCTGTCTCTCTCTGTCTCTCTCTGTCTCTCTCTGTCTCTCTTAGTCTCTCTCTGTGTCTTTCATTGTCTCTCTTTGTCTCTCTCTGTCTTTCGGTGTCTCTCTCTCTGTCTCTCTCTGTCTCACTCTCTGTCTCTCTCTGTCTCTATCTCTGTCTCTCTCTGTCTCTCTCTGTCTGTCTCTGTCTATGTCTATCTCTGTCTCTCTCTGTGTCTCTCTGTGTCTCTCTCTGTCTCTCTCTGTCTCTATCTCTGTCTCTCTCTGTCTCTCTATGTCTCTCTCAATGTATCTCTCTGTCTATGTCTCTCTCTGTGTCTTTCTTTGTCTCTCTCTGTCTCTCTCTCTGTCTCTCTCTGTCTCTCTCTGTCTCTCTGTGTTTTTCTTTGTCTCTCTCTGTCTCTCTCTGTTTCTCTCTCTGTCTCACTCTGTCTCTCTCTGTCTCTCTCTGTCTCTCACTCTGTCTCTCTCTCTGTCTCTCTCTCTGTCTCTCTCTATGTCTCTCTCTCTTTCTCACTCTGTGTATCTCTGTCTCACTCTGTGTCTCTCTCTGTCTCACTCTGTCTCTCTCTGTCTCTCTCTGTCTCTCTCTCTGTCTCTCTGTCTCTCTCTGTCTCTCTCTGTCTCTATCTCTGTTTCTCTCGGTCTCTCTCTGTCTCTCTCTGTCTGTCTTTGTCTCTCTGTGTGTCTCTCTGTGTGTCTCTCTGTGTCTCTCTGTCTCTCTCAATGTATCTCTCTGTCTCTCTATGTCTCTCTCTGTCTTTCTTTGTCTCTCTCTGTCTCTCTCTGTGTCTCTCTCTGTCTCTCTCTCTATCTCTGTCTCTCTCTGTCTTTCTCACTCTGTCTCTGTCTCTCTCTGTCTCTATCTCTGTCTCTCTCTGACTCTCTCTGTCTCTCTCTTTCTCTCTGTCTCTCTCTGTCTCTCTCTCTGTATCTCTCTGTCTCTCTCTGTCTCTCTCTATGTGTCTCTCTTTCTTTCTCTGTCTCTATCTCTGTCTCGCTCTGTCTCTCTCTGTGTCTTTCTTTGTCTCTCTCTGTCTCTCTCTGTCTCACTCTCTGTCTCTCTCTGTCTTTCTCTGTCTCTCTCTGTGTCTCTCTCTGTCTTTCTCTGTCTCTATCTCTGTCTCTCTCTGTCTCTCTCTGTCCTTCTGACTCTTTATGTCTCTCTCTGTCTCTCTCTCTGTATCTCTCTGTCTCTCTCTGTCTCTCTCTGTGTCTTTCATTGTCTCTCTCTGACTCTCTCTGTCTCTCTCTGTCTCTCTCTGTCTCTCTCTGTCTCTCTCTGTCTCTATCTCTGTCTCTCTCTGTCTGTCTCTGTCTGTCTCTCTCTGTCTCTCTCTGTCTCTCTCTCTGTCTCTCTCTGTGTCTCTCTGTGTCTCTCTCTGTGTCTCTCTGTGTCTCTCTCTGTCTCTCTCTGTGTCTCTCTGTGTCTCTCTGTGTCTCTCTGTCTCTCTCTGTGTCTCTCTCTGTCTCTCTCTGTCTATCTCTGTCTCTCTCTGTCTCTCTCAATGTATCTCTCTGTCTCTCTATGTCTCTCTCTGTGTCTTTCTTTGTCTCTCTCAGTCTCTCTCTCTCTCTCTGTCGTACTCTGTCTCTCTCTCTGTCTCTCTTTGTCTCTCTCTCTGTATCTCTCTGTCTCTCTCTGTCTCTCTCTCTGTGTCTCTCTCTGTCTTTCTTTTTCTCTATCTATATCGCTCTCTGTCTCTCTCTGTGTCTTTTTTTGTCTCTCTCTGTCTCTCTCTGTCTCTCTCTGTCTCTCTCTGTCTCTCTTAGTCTCTCTCTGTGTCTTTCATTGTCTCTCTCTGTCTTTCGGTGTCTCTCTCTCTGTCTCTCTCTGTCTCACTCTCTGTCTCTCTCTGTCTCCATCTCTGTCTCTCTCTGTCTCTCTCTGTCTGTCTCTGTCTGTCTATGTCTATCTCTGTCTCTCTCTGTGTCTCTCTGTGTCTCTCTCTGTGTCTCTCTGTGTCTCTCTGTCTCTCTCTGTGTCTCTCTCTGTCTCTGTCTCTATCTCTGTCTCTCTCTGTCTCTCTCTGTCTCTCTCAATGTATCTCTCTGTCGCTCTATGTCTCTCTCTGTGTCTTTCTTTGTCTCTCTCTGTCTCTCTCTTTCTGTGTCTCACTCTGTCTCTCTCTGTCTCTCTCTCTGTCTCTGTCTCTCTCTTTGTCTCTCTCTGTCTCTCTCTCTAACTCTGTCTCTCTCTGTATTTCTCACTCTGCTCTCTGTCTCTCTCTGTCTCTATCTCTGTCTCTCTCTGACTCTCTCTGTCTCTCTCTTTCTCTCTGTCTCTCTCTGTCTCTCTTTGTCTCTCTGTCTGTATCTCTCTGTCTCTCTCTGTCTCTCTCTCTCAGTGTCTCCCTCTGTCTTTCTTTGTCTCTATGTCTGACTCACTCTGTCTCTCTTGTGTCTTTCTTTGTCTCTTCTATGTCTCTCTCTGTCTCTCTCTCTGTCTCCCTCAGTCTCTCTCTGTCTTTCTCTGTCTCTATCTCTGTCTCTCTGTCTCTCTCTGTCTCTCTCTGTCCTTCTGTATCTTTCTGTCTCTCTCTGTCTCTCTCTCTGTATCTCTCTGTCTCTCTCTGTCTCTCTCTGTGTCTTTCTTTGTCTCTCTCTTTCTCTCTCTGTCTCTCTGACTCTCTCTGTATCTCTCTGTCTCTCTCTGTCTCTCTCTGTGTTTTTCTTTGTCTCTCTCTGTCTCTCTCTGTCTCTCTCTGTCTCTCTCTGTCTCTCTCTGTCTCTCTGTGTTTTTCTTTGTCTCTCTCTGTCTCTCTCCTTGTCTCTTTCTGTCTCACTCTGTCTCTCTCTGTCTCTCTCTGTCTCTCTCTCTGTCTCTCTCTGTGTCTCTCTCTTTCTCACTCTGTGTATCTCTGTCTCTCTCTGTGTCTCTCTCTGTCTCACTCTGTCTTTCTCTGTCTCTCTCTGTCTCTCTCTCTGTCTCTCTGTCTCTCTTTGTCTCTCTCTGTCTCTATCTCTGTCTCTCTCTGTCTCTCTCTGTCTGTCTCTGTCTCTCTGTGTGTCTCTCTCTGTGTCTCTCTGTGTCTCTCTCTGTGTCTCTCTCTGTCTCTCTGTCTCTCTCAATGTATCTCTCTGTCTCTCTATGTCTCTCTCTGTCTTTCTTTGTCTCTCTCTGTCTCTCTCTGTCTCTCTCTGTCTCTCTATGTGACTTTCAGTGGCCCCACACAGCCTCACATATACTTCTAAAAATTTAAAGAAGGGTGTGGCCACTCTAAAAGCTCAACAATTAACAGCATTGTCTCCTCTTCCAGAGTACCTGGGATCAACTACCAGCAACTATATGGTGGCCCATCTCCAGTTCCAGGGGATCAGACAGACAGACATACAGACAGTGATAAAAATGGCAGGCCTGCCTGGTCTTTCTTTCTTTCTTATCCTTTTTAAAAAATGTTTATTTATATATTTATTTATGTATTTATTAGATATAAGTACACTGTAGCTGTCTTCAGACACTCCAGAAGAGGGTGTCAGATTGTGGAGAATCTAAATCCCTCTTATGGTCTGCATATGATGTACATAAACACAGCCTCACATATACTTCTAAAAATTTAAAGATGTGTGGGGCCACTGAGAGGGCTCAACAATTAACAGCATTGTCTCCTCTTTCAGAGAACCTGGGATAAACTACCAGCACCTTATGGTGGCCCATCTCCAGTTCCAGTGGATCAGACAGACAGACAGACAGAGAGAGAGAGAGAAGGATGGCAGGCCTGCCTGGTCTTTCTTTATTTCTTATACTTTTTAAAAAATGTTTATTTATTTATTTATTTATTTATGTATGTATGTATTAGATATAAGTACACTGTAGCCGTCTTCAGACACTCCAGAAGAGGGTGACAGATTCTAGAGTATCTAAATCCCTCTTATGGTCTGAATATAATGTACATAAACATATAATGTACATAAGCATCACATATACTTCTAAAAATTAAAAATGGATGGGGCCACTGAAAGGGCTCAACAATTAACAGCATTGTCTCCTCTTCCAGAGAACCTGGGATCAACTACCAGCAACTATATGGTGGCCCATCTCCAGTTCCAGGGGATCAGACAGACAGACAGACAGACAGACAGAGATAAGGATGGCAGGCCTGCCTGGTCTTACTTTCTTTCTTATCCTTTTTAAAAAATGTTTATTTATTTATTTATTTATTTATTTATTTATTTATTTATTAGATATAAGTACACTGTAGCTGTCTTCAGACATTCCAGAAGAGGGTGTCAGATTCTGGAGAATCTAAATCCCTCTTATGGTCTGCATATGATGTACATAAACACAGCCTCCCATATACCTCAAAATATTTAAAGATGGGTGGCACCACTCAAAGGGCTCAACAATTAACAGCATTGTCTCCTCTTCCAGAGTACCTGGGATCAACTACCAGCAACTATATGGTGGCCCATCTCCAGTTCCAGGGGATCAGACAGACAGACATACAGACAGTGATAAGGATGGCAGGCCTGCCTGGTCTTTCTTTCTTTCTTATCCTTTTTAAAAAATGTTTATTTATTTATTTATTTATTTATTTATTTATTTATTTATTTATTATATATAAGTACACTGTAGCTGTCTTCAGTCACTCCAGTAGAGGGTGTCAGATTCTGGAGAATCTAAATCCTCTTATAATCTGAATATGATGTACATAAACACAGCCTCACATAAACTTCTAAATATCTAAAGAAGTGTGGGGCCACTGAAAGGGCTCAACAATTAACCGAATTGTCTCCTCTTCCAGAGAACCTTGGATCAACTATCAGCACTATATGGTGGCCCATCTCCAGTTCCCGGGGATCAGATAGACAGACAGACAGACAGACAGAGATATGGATGGCAGGCCTGCCTGGTCTTTCTTTCTTTCTTATACTTTTTAAAAAATGTTTATTTATTTATTTATTTATTTATCTATTTATTTATTAGATATAAGTACACTGTAGCTGTCTTCAGACACTCCAGAAGAGGGTGTCAGATTCTGGAGAATCTAAATCCTTCTTATGGTCTGCATATGATGTACATAAACACAGCCTCACATATACCTCTAAATATTTAAAGATGGGTGGCGCCACTGAAAGGGCTCAACAATTAACAGCATTGTCTCCTCTTCCAGAGTACCTGGGATCAACTACCAGCAACTATATGGTGGCCCATCTCCAGTTCCAGGGGATCAGACAAACAGACATACAGACAGTGATAAGGATGGCAGGCCTGCCTGGTCTTTCTTTCTTTTTTATCCTTTTTTAAAAAATGTTTATTTATTTATTTATTTATTTATTTATTTATTATATATAAGTACACTGTAGCTGTCTTCAGTCACTCCAGTAGAGGGTGTCAGATTCTGGAGAATCTAAATCCTCTTATAATCTGAATATGATGTACATAAACACAGCCTCACATAAACTTCTAAATATTTAAAGAAGTGTGGGGCCACTGAAAGGGCTCAACAATTAACCGAATTGTCTCCTCTTCCAGAGAACCTTGGATCAACTACCAGCACTATATGGTGGCCCATCTCCAGTTCCCGGGGATCAGATAGACAGACAGAAAGACAGACAGAGATATGGATGGCAGGCCTGCCTGGTCTTTCTTTCTTTCTTTTACTTTTTAAAAAATGTTTATTTATTTATTTATTTATTTATCTATTTATTTATTAGATATAAGTACACTGTAGCTGTCTTCAGACACTCCAGAAGAGGGTGTCAGATTCTGGAGAATCTAAATCCCTCTTATGGTCTGCATATGATGTACATAAACACAGCCTCACATATACCTCTAAATATTTAAAGATGGGTGGCGCCACTGAATGGGCTCAACAATTAACAGCATTGTCTCCTCTTGCAGAGTACCTGGGATCAACTACCAGCAACTATATGGTGGCCCATCTCCAGTTCCAGGGGATCAGACAGACAGACATACAGACAGTGATAAGGATGGCAGGCCTGCCTGGTCTTTCTTTCTTTCTTATCTTTTTAAAAAAATGTTTATTTATATATTTATTCATGTATTTATTAGATATAAGTACACTGTAGCTGTCTTCAGACACTCCAGAAGATGGTGTCAGATTGTGGAGAATCTAAATCCCTCTTATGGTCTGCATATGATGTACATAAACACAGCCTCACATATACTTCTAAAAATTTAAAGATGTGTGGGGCCACTGAGAGGGCTCTACAATTAACAGCATTGTCTCCTCTTTCAGAGAACCTGGGATAAACTACCAGCACCTTATGGTGGCCCATCTCCAGTTCCAAGGGATCAGACAGACAGACAGACAGACTGACAGAGATAAGGATGGAGGCCTGCCTGGTCTTTCTTTCTTTCTTATACTTTTAAGAAATGTTTATTAATTTAAGTATGTATTTATTAGATTTAAGTACAAGGTAGCTGTTTTCAGACGCTCTAAAAGAGGGTGTCATCTTCTGGAGAATCTAAATCCCTCTTATGGTCTGCATATGATATACATAAACACAGCCTCACATATATTTCTAAAAATTTAAAGATGGGTGGGCCCACTGAAAGGGCTCAACAATTAACAGCATTGTCTCTTCTTCCAGAGAACGTGGGATCAACTACCTGCAACTATATGGTGGCCCACCTCAAGTTCCAGGGGATAAGACAGACAGACAGACAGACAGAGATAAGGATGGCAGGCCTGCCTGATTTTTCTTTCTTTCTTATCCTTTTTAAAAAATGTTTATTAATTAATTTATTTATTTATTCATTTATTCATTTATTTATTTATTTATTTATTTATGTATTTATTAGATGTAAGTACACTGTAGCTGTCTTCAGACTCTCCAGAAGAGGGTGTCATATTCTGGAGAATCAATATCCCTCATATGGTCTGCATATGATGTACATGAACACAGCCTCACATATACTTCTAAAAATTTAAAGATGGGTGGGGCCACTGAAAGGGCTCAACAATTAACAGCATTGTCTCCTCTTCCAGAGAACCTGGGATCAACTACCAGCAACTATATGGTGGCCCATCTCCAGTTTCAGGGTATCTGACAGATAGACAGACAGACAGACAGACAGACAAGTTGGCAGGCCTGCCTGGTCTTTCTTTCTTTCTTATTCTTTTTAAAAAATGTTTATTTATTTATTTATGTATTTATTAGATATAAGTACAATGTAGCTGTCTTCAGTCACTCCAGAAGAGGGTGTCAGATTCTGGAGAATCTATATCCCTCTTATGGTCTGCATATGATGTACATAAACACAGCCTCACATTTACTTCTAAAAATTTAAATATGTGTGGGGCCAATGAAAGGGATCAACAATTAACAGCATTGTCACCTCTTATAGAGAACATGGGATCAACTACCAGCAACTATATGGTGGCCCATCTCCAGTTCCAGGGGATCAGACAGACAGACAGACAGACAGATAGAGTTAAAGATAGCAGGCCTACCTGGTCTTTCATTCTTTCTTATCCTTTTTAAAAAAATGTTTATTAATTTAAGTATGTATTTATTAGATGTAAGTACACTGTAGCTATCTTCAAACACTCCCGAAGAGGGTGTCAGATTATGGAGAATCTATATCCCTCTTATGGTCTGCATATGATGTACATAAACACAGCCTCACATATACTTCTAAAAATTTAAAGATGGGTGGGGCCACTGAAAGGGCTCAACAATTAACAGCACTGTCTCCTCTTCCAGAGGACCTGGGATCAACTACCAGCAACTATATGGTGGCCCATCTCCAGTTCCAGGGGATCAGACAGACAGACATACAGACAGTGAAAAGGATGGCAGGCCTGCCTGGTCTTTCTTTGTTTCTTATCCTTTTTAAAAAAATGTTTATTTATATATTTATTTATGTATTTATTAGATATAAGTACACTGTAGCTGTCTTCAGACACTCCAGAAGAGGGTCTCAGATTCTGGAGAATCTAAATCCCTCTTATGGTCTGCATATGATGTACATAAACACAGCCTCACATATACTTCTAAAAATTAAAAATGGGTGGGGCCACTGAAAGGGCTCAACAATTAACAGCATTGTCTCCTCTTCCAGAGAACCTGGGATCAACTACCAGCAACTACAAGGTGGCCCATCTCCAGTTCCAGGGGATCAGACAGACAGACAGACAGACAGAGATTAGGATGGCAGGCCTGCCTGGTCTTTCTTTCTTTATTATCCTTTTAAAATAATGTTTATTTATTTATTTATATTTATTTATATATGTATTTATTAGATATAAGTACACTGTAGTTGTCTTCAGACACTCCAGAAGAGGGTGTCAGATTCTGGAGAATCTAAATCCCTCTTATGGTCTGCATATGATGTACATAAACACAGCCTAACATATACTTCTAAAAATTTAAAGATAGTTGGAGCCACTGAAAGGGCTCAACAATTAACAGCATTGTCTCCTCTTCCAGAGAACCTGGGATCAACTAACTGCAACTATATGGTGGCCCATCTCCAGTTCCAAGGGATCAGACAGACTGACAGACAGACAGACTGACAGAGATAAGGATGGCAGGCCTGCCTGGTCTTTCTTTCTTTCTTATCCTTTTTAAAAAATGTTTATTTATTTATTTATATGTTTATTAGATATAAGTACACTGTAGCCGTCTTCAGACACTCCAGAAGAAGGTATCAGATTCTGGAGAATCTAAATCCCTCTTATGGTCTGCATATGATGTACATAAACACAGCCTCACGTTTACTTCTTAAAATTTAAAGGTGGGGGGGCCACTGAAAGGTCTCAGCAATTAACAGCATTATCTCCTCTTACAGACAACCTGGGATCAACTACCTGCAACTATATGGTGGCCCATCTCCACTCCCAGGGGATCAGACAGACAGACAGACAGACAAGGATAAGGATGGCAGGCCTGCCTGGTCTCTCTTTCTTTCTTATACTTTTTTAAAAAATTGTATTTATTTATGTATTTATTAGATATAAGTACACTGTACCTGTCTTCAGACACTCCAGAAGAGGGTGTCAGATTCTGATGAATCTAAATCCCTCTTCTGGTCTGCATATGATGTACATAAACACAGCCTCACATACACTTCTAAAAATATAAAGATGGGTAGGGCCACTGATAGGGCTCAACAATTAACAGCATTGTCT
The DNA here is from genome assembly GCF_978045245.1 of Mus caroli. Lineage (NCBI taxonomy): Eukaryota > Metazoa > Chordata > Mammalia > Rodentia > Muridae > Mus > Mus caroli. The sequence goes on along the minus strand of NW_028227395.1, from coordinate 289,419 downwards.
CCTCTTCCAGAGAACCTGGGATCAACTACCAGCAACTATATGGTAGCCCATCTCCAGTTCCAGGGGATCAGACAGACAGACAGACAGACAGAGATAAGGATGGCAGGCCTGCCTGGTCTTACTTTCTTTCTTATCCTTTTTAAAAAATGTTTATTTATTTATTTATGTATTTATTAGATATAAGTACACTTTAGCTGTCTTCAGACACTCCAGTAGAGGGTGTCAGATTCTGGAGAATCTAAATCCTCTTATAATTTGTATATGATGTACATAAACACAGCCTCACATATACTTCTAAATATTTAAAGAAGTGTGCGGCCACTGAAAGGGCTCAACAATTAAGAGCATTGTCTCCTCTTCCAGAGAACCTTGGATCAACTACCAGCAACTATATGGTGGCCCATCTCCAGTTCCCGGGGATCAGATAGACAGACAGACAGACAGGCAGAGATATGGATGGCAGGCCTGCCTGGTCTTTCTTTCTTATCCTTTTTAAAAAATGTTTATTTATTTATTTATTTATTTATTTATTTATTTATGTATTTAGTAGATATAAGTACACTGTAGCTGTTTAGACACTACAGAAGAGGGTGTCAGATTCTGGAGAATCTAAATCCCTCTTATGGTCTGCATATGATGTACATAAACACAGCCTCACATATACTTCTAAAAATTTAAAGAAGGGTGGGGCCACTCTAAAAGCTCAACAATTAACACCATTGTCTCCTCTTCCAGAGTACCTGGGATCAACTACCAGCAACTATATGGTGGCCCATCTCCAGTTCCAGGGGATCAGACAGACAGACATACAGACAGTGCTAAGGATGGCAGGCCTGCCTGGTCTTTCTTTCTTTCTTATCCTTTTTAAAAAAATGTTTATTTATATATTTATTTATGTATTTATTAGATATAAGTACACTGTAGCTGTCTTCAGAAACTCCAGAAGAGGGTGTCAGAGTCTGGAGAATCTAAATCCCTCTTATGGTCTGCATATGATGTACATAAACAAAGCCTCACATATACTTCTAAAAATTTAAAGATGTGTGGGGCCACTGAGAGGGCTCAACAATTAACAGCATTGTCTCCTCTTTCAGAGAACCTGGGATAAACTACCAGCACCTTATGGTGGCCCAACTCCAGTTCCAGTGGATCAGACAGACAGACAGACAGAGAGACAGAGATAAGGATGGCAGGCCTGCCTGGTCTTACTTTATTTCTTATACTTTTTAAAAAATGTTTATTTATTTATTTATTCATTTATTTATGTATTTATTAGATATAAGTACACTGTAGCCGTCTTCAGACACTCCAGAAGAGGGTGTCAGATTCTGGAGAATCTAAATCCCTCTTATGGTTTGAATAAGATGTACATAAACACAGCCTCACATATACTTCTAAAAATTAAAAATGGGTGGGGCCACTGAAAGGGCTCCACAATTAACAGCATTGTCTCCTCTTCCAGAGAACGTGGGATCAACTACCAGAACCTACAAGGTGGCCCATCTCCAGTTCCACGGGATCAGACAGACAGACAGAGATAAGGATGGCAGGCCTGCCTGGTCTTTCTTTCTTTCTTATCCTTTTTAAAAAATATTTATTTATTTATTTATTTATTTATTTATTTATTTATTTATGTATTTCTTAGATATAAGTACACTGTAGCTTTCTTTAGACACTCCAGAGGAGGTTGTCAGATTCTGGAGAATGTAAATCCCTCTTATGGTCTGCATATGATGTACATAAACACAGCCTCACAAATACTGAGCTGAGGTGTCACAGGCCAACTGCTGGAATTTCTGAGTACCACCTAGATAGAGAAAAGCTATGCTGTGGTTGCTTAATTTATGTATTTTATTATTTCTATTTGTTGTTTTTTTTGTTTTATTTGTTTTTAGAGAAGTCCTCAGTCTGTAGCTCTGGCTGACCCAGGACTGCCTACTTGTGTTAATTAGGGTTTCACAGCTGGGAACAGACACCAAGAGCAAGGTAAGGCTTAGAAAACCCTACATTCAGTGGTGGCTGAAGCTCTTAATGAGAGCACTCTGTAGGCAGAGGCAGTCAGTTTCTGAGTTTGAGGCCACCCTGGTGAAAGACAGGGCTAGGGTAGGGGCTAGGGTGAGGAAAGAAAGAAAGAAAGAAAGAAAAGTTTATAATAAAAAGTTTTTGTAAAAGTTTTATAAAAAGTGTTAAAGTTTTTAAAAATTAAAAAAAAAAAATACCAGATCACCATCACACAGCATTGGCTGTCTTCAGGTGTATCCTTTCAGCCTCCAAAACAAAAAACAATGGCTGGCTGTCTTCAGGTGTATCCTATTCTCGAGTCTTATTTCCAACCTTAGAGCTGGGCTGAGCTGCCTCATTATGTAATTGCAAACCTTCCTTGGTTTGTCTTTTCCATTTCTAAGACTAACAGGCCTTTTTCTAATTATTGAATATGCTCATGACTGTCCTTTAGATATAGTAAATATAACTGTTGCTTATAAAACTTGTTTTCTAGGAATTTTTAAAGGGCAATGGCAGAGTTTATTTATAAAAAAATATTTTGCATTTATTTATTTGTGTGAGTGATGAAGCTCAGGTCTTCAAACTCGTCAGGAGGTATGATTACCTCCCCTCTCTCTCAACCCCTCTCTCTCCTCTCTCAATGAGTGTGTAAGAATGTTTTGCATGTGTATGCTGTGCCCACAGACTCCAGAACAGAGTATTAGATCCCCTGGAACTGGAGATGGGCCACCATATATAATACTGGTAATTGTGCACATTTTCTCTGGAAGAGGAGACAATGCTCTTAATTGTTGAGCCCTCTCTGTAGCCACATCTTTCTTTCTTTTTTTTTTTTTTTGAGTATATGTGAGGCTGTGTTTATATACATCATATGCAGACAATAAGAATGATTTAGATTCTTCAGATTCTGACACCCTCTTCTGGACTGTCTGAAGATAGCTACAGCATACTTAAATATAATAAATAAATAAATCTTTAAAAAGAAAAGGAAAAGTAAAAAAGAAAGAACAGGCCTGCCATATGCATGTTCATAGAGGAAAATGGGAGAGACCCCAATCTAACCTCAGCAGGGTGCTTCCTTCTGGATGGTAGCTCACAGTTTCATCCCAGCAAGACAGGCAAATCACTGAGTTCAAGGACAGTAAGGTTCAGGACAGCCAAGGTTAGGAAGGAAAAGGGTCTATGTTGAGAATACAAACCGACAAAACAACAACTAGGAAAAAGAAGTGACAGTGTAACTTGGGGTAGGGTACCAACAAGAGAAAGCTTTCTGTTACCACTTACAAACACCAGTAGCCTTGCACACTTCTGCCCAGGTCCCTGCCTTCCTTTCTAGGAATTCTAAGGATGCCAGGGGGTTGGGGAATCCAGATTAAATTTTTAAAAACAAAGACTTGGTCTTTGATATCTATAGGAAGCCCTTCTCAGTGCCTTTAACTACCACTGAACTTTCAGGGCTGTGACTCAACTGTAACAAGGAACAGGGCTAAGAACCTGCAGCATTTGAAAACAACTATTTTTTTAAAGTGGGGGACACAAATCAGCAGTAGAACCCCTCAGGTTCAGCCATAATACTTGTTAGGGAAAGAGACTCAATGTCCGGAGCTGAGGTCTCATGGGTGAACTGCTTCAAGCTCTGAGTATCATTGAAAGAAAGAAAAGATATCATGTGGTTGCTTAATTTATTTATTTTATTATTTCTATTTTTTGTTTTCTTTTGTTTTGTTTTAGAAAAGGCCTCAGTCTGTAGCTATGGCTGACCTAGGACAGACTACATGTGTTAATTAGGGTTTCACAGCTGAGAAGCAGACCATACCTATGTAAGACTTAGAAAACCTAACAGTCAGTGGTGGCTCGAGCTCTTAATGAGAGCACTCTGGAGGCAGAGGCAGTCAGTTTCTGAGTTCGAGGCCAGCCTGGTTAAAGACAGGGATAGGCAGGGCTAGGCAAGGCAGGGCTGGGCTAGGCTAGGCAAGGGGCTGGGCTAGTCAAGGCAAGGGACTAGGCTAGGCTACTCAAGGGGCTAGGCAAGACAGACAGACAGAGAGAAGGACAGACAAGGATGGCAGGCCTGCCTGGTTTTTCTTTCTTTCTTATCCCTTTTAAAAAATGTTTGTTTTTTTATTTATTTATTTATTTATTTATTTATGTATTTATTAGATATAAGTACACTGTAGCTGTCTTCAGACACTCCAGAAGAGGGTGTCTGATTCTGGAGAATCAATATCCCTCTTATGGTCTGCATATGATGTACATAAACACAGCCTCACATATACTTCTAAAAATTTAAAGAAGGGTGGGGCCACTCTAAAAGCTCAACAATTAAGAGCATTGTCTCCTCTTCCAGAGTACCTGGGATCAACTACCAGCAACTATATGGTGGCCCATCTCCAGTTCCAGGGGATCAGACAGACAGACATACAGACAGTGATAAGGATGGCAGGCCTGCCTGGTCTTTCTTTCTTTCTTATCCTTTTTAAAAATATGTTTATTTATTTATTTATTTATTTATTTATTTATGTATTTATTAGATATAAGTACACTGTAGCTGTCTTCAGACACTCCAGAAGAGGGTGTCAGATTCTGGAGAATCTAAATTCCTCTTATGGTCTGCATATGATGTACATAAACACAGCCTCACATATACTTCTAAAAATTAAAGAAGGGTGGGGCCACTCTAAAAGCTCAACAATTAACAGCATTGTCTCCTCTTCCAGAGTACCTGGGATCAACTACCAGCAACTATATGGTGGCCCATCTTCAGTTCCAGGGGATCAGACAGACAGACATACAGACAGTGATAAGGATGGCAGGCCTGCCTGGTCTTTCTTTCTTTCTTATCCTTTTTAAAAAAATGTTTATTTATTTTTTATTTATGTATTTATTTATTTATTTATTTATTTATTTATTATTAGATATAAGTACACTGTAGCTGTTCAGACACTCCAGAAGAGGGTGTCAGATTCTGGAGAATCTAAATCCCTCTTATGGTCTGCATATGATGTACATAAACACAGCCTCACATATAATTCTAAAAATTTAAAGAAGGGTTGGGCCACTCTAAAAGCTCAACAATTAACAGCATTGTCTCCTCTTCCAGAGTACTTGGGATCAGCTACCAGCGACTATATGTTGGCCCTTCTCCAGTTCCAGGGGATCAGACAGACAGACATACAGACAGTGATAAGTATGGCAGGCCTGCCTGGTCATTCTTTCTTTCTTATCCTTTTCAAAAAAATGTTTATTTATATATTTATTTATGTATTTATTAGATATAAGTACACTGTAGCTGTCTTCAGACACCCCAGAAGAGGGTGTCAGATTATGGAGAAACTAAATCCCTCTTATGGTCTGCATATGATGTACATAAACACAGCCTCATATATACTTCTAAAAATTTAAAGATGTGTGGGGCCAATGAGAGGGCTCAACAAGTAACAGCATTGTCTCCTCTTTCAGTGAACCTGGGATAAACTACCAGCACCTTATGGTGGCCCATCTCCAGTTCCAGTGGATCAGACAGACAGACAGACAGACAGAGAGACAGAGATAAGGATGGCAGGCCTGCCTGGTCTTTCTTTATTTCTTATACTTTTTAAAAAGTGTTTATTTATTTCTTTATTTCTTTATTTATTTTTTATTAGATATAAGTACACTGTAGCCGTCTTCAGACACTCCAGAAGAGGGTGTCAGATTCTAGAGAATCTAAATCCCTCTTATGGTCTGAATATGATGTACATAAACACAGCCTCACATATACTTCTAAAAATTATAAATAGGTGGGGCCACTGAAAGCACTCAACAATTAACAGCATTGTCTCCTCTTCCAGAGAACCTGGGATCAACTACAAGCACCTAAAAGGTGGCCCATCTCCAGTTCCAGGGGATCAGACAGACAGAGAGACAGACAGTGATAAGGATGGCAGGCCTGCCTGGTCTTTCTTTCTTATTCTTTTTTTTTTAAAAAATGTTTATTTATTTATTTATTTATTTATTTATTATTTGATATAAGTACCCTGTAGCTGATCAGACACACCAGAAGAGAGTGTCATATTCTGGAGAATCTAAATCCCACTTATGGTATGCATATGATGTACATAAACACAGCCTCACATATACTTCTAAAAATTTAAAGAAGGGTGGGGCCACTCTAAAAGCTCAACAATTAACAGCATTGTCTCCTCTTCCAGAGTACCTGGGATCAACTACCAGCAACTATATGGTGGCCCATCTCCAGTTCCAGGGGTTCAGACAGACAGACATACAGACAGTGATAAGGATGGCAGGCCTGCCTGGTCTTTCTTTCTTTGTTATCCTTTAAAAAAAATGTTTATTTATATATTTATTTATGTATTTATTAGATATATGTACACTGTAGCTGCTTTCAGACACTCCAGAAGAGGGTGTCAGATTCTGGAGAATCTAAATCCCTCTTATGGTCTGCATATGATGTACATAAACACAGCCTCGCATATACTTCTAAAAATTTAAAGATGTGTGGGGCCACTGAGAGGGCTCAACAATTAACAGCATTGTCTCCTCTTTCAGAGAACCTGGGATAAACTACCAGCACCTTATGGTGGCCCATCTCCAGTTCCAGTGGATCAGACAGACAGACAGACAGACAGAGAGACAGAGATAAGGATGGCAGGCCTGCCTGGTCTTTCTTTATTTATTATACTTTTTAAAAATTGTTTATTTATTTATTTATTCATTTATTTATGTATTTATTAGATATAAGTACACTGTAGCTGTCTTCAGACACTCCAGAAGAGGGTGTCAGATTCTGGAGAATCTAAATTCCTCTTATGGTCTGCATATGATGTACATAAACACAGCCTCACATATACTTCTAAAAATTAAAGAAGGGTGGGGCCACTCTAAAAGCTCAACAATTAACAGCATTGTCTCCTCTTCCAGAGTACCTGGGATCAACTACCAGCAACTATATGGTGGCCCATCTCCAGTTCCAGGGGATCAGACAGACAGACATACAGACAGTGATAAGGATGGCAGGCCTGCCTGGTCTTTCTTTCTTTCTTATCCTTTTTAAAAAAAATGTTTATTTATTTTTTATTTATATATTTATTTATTTATTTATTTATTTATTTATTATTAGATATAAGTACACTGTAGCTGTTCAGACACTCCAGAAGAGGGTGTCAGATTCTGGAGAATCTAAATCCCTCTTATGGTCTGCATATGATGTACATAAACACAGCCTCACATATAATTCTAAAAATTTAAAGAAGGTTTGGGCCACTCTAAAAGCTCAACAATTAACAGCATTGTCTCCTCTTCCAGAGTACTTGGGATCAGCTACCAGCGACTATATGGTGGCCCTTCTCCAGTTCCAGGGGATCAGACAGACAGACATACAGACAGTGATAAGTATGGCAGGCCTGCCTGGTCATTCTTTCTTTCTTATCCTTTTCAAAAAAATGTGTATTTATATATTTATTTATGTATTTATTAGATATAAGTACACTGTAGCTGTCTTCAGACACCCCAGAAGAGGGTGTCAGATTCTGGAGAAACTAAATCCCTCTTATGGTCTGCATATGATGTACATAAACACAGCCTCACATATACTTCTAAAAATTTAAAGATGTGTGGGGCCAATGAGAGGACTCAACAAGTAACAGCATTGTCTCCTCTTTCAGTGAACCTGGGATAAACTACCAGCACCTTATGGTGGCCCATCTCCAGTTCCAGTGGATCAGACAGACAGACAGACAGACAGAGAGACAGAGATAAGGATGGCAGGCCTGCCTGGTCTTTCTTTATTTCTTATACTTTTTAAAAAGTGTTTATTTATTTCTTTATTTCTTTATTTATTTTTTATTAGATATAAGTACACTGTAGCCGTCTTCAGACACTCCAGAAGAGGGTGTCAGATTCTAGAGAATCTAAATCCCTCTTATGGTCTGAATATGATGTACATAAACACAGCCTCACATATACTTCTAAAAATTATAAATAGGTGGGGCCACTAAAAGCACTCAACAATTAACAGCATTGTCTCCTCTTCCAGAGAACCTGGGATCAACTACCAGCACCTAAAAGGTGGCCCATCTCCAGTTCCAGGGGATCAGACAGACAGAGAGACAGACAGTGATAAGGATGGCAGGCCTGCCTGGTCTTTCTTTCTTATTCTTTTTTTTTAAAAAATGTTTATTTATTTATTTATTTATTTATTTATTTATTTATTATTTGATATAAGTACCCTGTAGCTGATCAGACACTCCAGAAGAGAGTGTCATATTCTGGAGAATCTAAATCCCACTTATGGTATGCATATGATGTACATAAACACAGCCTCACATATACTTCTAAAAATTTAAAGAAGGGTGGGGCCACTCTAAAAGCTCAACAATTAACAGCATTGTCTCCTCTTCCAGAGTACCTGGGATCAACTACCAGCAACTATATGGTGGCCCATCTCCAGTTCCAGGGGATCAGACAGACAGACATACAGACAGTGATAAGGATGGCAGGCCTGCCTCGTCTTTCTTTCTTTCTTATCCTTTAAAAAAATGTTTATTTATATATTTATTTATGTATTTATTAGATATATGTACACTGTAGCTGCTTTCAGACACTCCAGAAGAGGGTGTCAGATTCTGGAGAATCTAAATCCCTCTTATGGTCTGCATATGATGTACATAAACAGAGCCTCGCATATACTTCTAAAAATTTAAAGATGTATGGGGCCACTGATTGGGCTCAACAATTAACAGCATTGTCTCCTCTTTCAGAGAACCTGGGATAAACTACCAGCACCTTATGGTGGCCCATCTCCAGTTCCAGTGGATCAGACAGACAGACAGACAGACAGACAGAGAGACAGAGATAAGGATGGCAGGCCTGCCTGGTCTTTCTTTATTTCTTATACTTTTTAAAAATTGTTTATTTATTTATTTATTTATTTATTTATTTATTTATGTATTTATTAGATATAAGTACACTGTAGCCGTCTTCAGACACTCCAGAAGAGGGTGTCATATTCTAGAGAATCTAAATCCCTCTTATGGTCTGAATATGATGTACATAAACACAGCCTCACATATACGTCTTAAAATTATAAATAGGTGGGGCCACTGAAAGGACTCAACAATTAACAGCATTGTCTCCTCTTCCAGAGAAACTGGGATCAACTACCAGCACCTAAAAGGTGGCCCATCTCCAGTTCCAGGGGATCAGACAGACAGGCAGACAAACAGTGATAAGGATTTCAGGCCTGCCTGGTGTTTCTTTCTTTCTTATCCTTTTTAAAAAAAAGATGTTTGTTTGTTTATTTATTTATTTATTTATTTATTTATTTATTTATTTATTATTAGATATAAGTACACTGTAGCTGTTCAGACACTCCAGAAGAGGGTGTCAGATTCTGGAGAATCTAAATCCCTCTTATGGTCTGCATATGATGTACATAAACACATCCTCACATATACTTCTAAAAATTAAAAGAAGGGTGGGGCCACTCTAAAAGCTCAACAATTAACAGCATTGTCTCCTCTTCCAGAGGACCTGGGATCAACTACCAGCAACTATATGGTGGCCCATGTCCAGTTCCAGGGGACCAGACAGACAGACATACAGACAGTGATAAGGATGGCAGGCCTGCCTGGTCTTTCTTTCTTTATTATCCCTTTTAAAAAAATGTTTATTTATATATTTATTCATGTATTTATTAGATATATGTACACTGTAGCTGTCTTCAGACACTCCAAAAGAGGGTGTCAGATTCTGGAGAATCTAAATCCCTCTTATGGTCTGAATATTCGGTACATAAACACAGCCTTGCATATACTTCTAAAAATTTAAAGATGGGTGGGGCCACTGAGAGGGCTCAACAATTAACAGCATTGTCTCCTCTTTCAGAGAACCTGGGATAAACTACCAGCACCTTATGGTGGCCCATCTCCAGTTCCAGGGGATAAGACTGACAGACAGACAGAGAGACAGAGATATGGATGGCAGGCCTGCCTGGTCTTTCTTTATTTCTTATACTTTTTAAAAAATGTTTATTTATTTATTTATTTATTTATGTATTTATTAGATATAAGTACACTGTAGCCGTCTTCAGACACTCCAGAAGAGGGTGTCAGATTCTAGAGAATCTAAATCCCTCTTATGGTCTGAATATGATGTACATAAACACAGCCTCACATATACTTCTAAAAATTATAAATAGGTGGGGCCACTGAAAAGACTCAACCATTAACAGCATTGTCTCCTCTTCCAGAGAACCTGGGATCAACTACCAGCACCTAAAAGGTGGCCCATCTCCAGTTCCAGGGGATCAGACAGACAGACAGACAGACAGTGATAAGTATGGCAGGCCTGCCTGGTCTTTCTTTCTTTCTTATCCTTTTTTTAAAAAAAATGTTTATTTATTTATTTATTTATTTATTTATTTATTTATTATTAGATATAAGTACACTGTAGCTGTTCAGACACTCCAGAAGAGGGTGTCAGATTCTGGAGAATCTAAATCCCTCTTATGGTCTGCATATGATGTAAATAAACACAGCCTCACATATACTTCTAAAAATTTAAAGAATGGTGGGGCCACTCTAAAAGCTCAACAATTAACAGCATTGTCTCCTCTTCCAGAGTACCTGGGATCACCTACCAGCAACTATATGGTGGCCCATCTCCAGTTCCAGTGGATCAGACAGACAGACAGACTGACAGACAGTGATAAGGATGGCAGGCCTGCCTGGTCTTTCTTTCTTTCTTATACTTTTAAAATAATGTTTATTTATTTATTTATTTATTTATTTATTTATATATGTTTGTATTCATTAGATATAAGTACACTGTAGTTGTCTTCAGACAATCCAGTAGAGGGTGTCACATTCTGGAGAATCTAAATCCCTCTTATGGTCTGCATATGATGTACATAAACACAGCCTAACATATACTTCTAAAAATTTAAAGATAGGTGGAGCCACTGAAAGGGCTCAACAATTAATAGCATTGTCTCCTCTTCCAGAGAACCTGGGATCAACTAACAGCAACTATATGGTGGCCCATCTACAGTTCCAAGGGATCAGACAGTCTGACAGACAGACAGACTGACAGAGATTAGGATGGCAGGCCTGCCTGGTCTTTCTTTCTTTCTTATCCTTTTTAAAAAATGTTTATTTATTTATGTATTTATTAGATATAAGTACACTGTAGCTGTCTTCAGACATGCCAGAAGAGGGTGTCAGATTCTGGAGAATCTAAATCCCTCTTATGGTCTGCATATGATGTACATAAACACAGCCTCACATATACTACTAAAAATTTAACGATGGGTGGGGCCACTGAAAGCGCTCAACAATTAACAGCATTGTCTCCTCTTCCAGAGAACCTGGGATCAACTACCAGCACCTATATGGTGGCCCATCTCCAGTTCCAGGGGATCAGAACGACTGACAGACAGACAAGACAGAGATAAGGATGGTAGGCCTGCCTGGTCTTTCTTTTTTTCTTATCCGGTTTAAATAATGTTTATTTATTATTTATTTATTTATTTATTTATGTATTTATTAGATATAAGTACACTGTAGCTGTCTTCAGACACTCCAGAAGAGGGTGTCAGATTCTGGAGAATCTAAATCCCTCTTATGGTCTGCATATGATGTACATAAACACAGCCTCACATATACTTCTAAAAATTTAAAGATGGGTAGGGCCACTGATAGGGCTCAACAATTAAGAGCATTGTCTCCTCTTCCAGAGAACCTTGGATCAACTACCAGCAACTATATGGTGGCCCATCTCCAGTTCCCGGGGATCAGATAGACAGACAGACAGACAGACAGAGTTATGGATGGCAGGCCTACCTGGTCTTTCTTTCTTTCTTATCCTTTTTAAAAAATGTTTATTTATTTATTTATTTATTTATCTATTTATTTATTAGATATAAGTACACTGTAGCTGTCTTCAGATACTCCAGAAGAGGGTGTCAGATTCTGGAGAATCTAAATCCCTCTTATGGTCTGCATATGATGTACATAAACACAGCCTCACATATACTTCTAAATATTTAAAGATGGGTAGGGCCACTGATAGGGCTCAACAATTAACAGCATTGTCTCCTCTTCCAGAGAACCTGGGATCAACTACCAGCAACTTTATGGTAGCCCAACTCCAGTTCCAGGGGATCAGACAGACAAACAGACAGACAGAGATAAGGATGGCAAGCCTGCCTGGTCTTACTTTCTTTCTTATCCTTTTTAAAAAATGTTTATTTATTCATTTATTTATTTATTTATTTATTTATTTATTTATTTATTATAAGTACACTGTAGCTGTCTTCAGTCACTCCAGTAGAGGGTGTCAGATTCTGGAGAATCTAAATCCTCTTATAATCTGAATATGATGTACATAAACACAGCCTCACATAAACTTCTAAATATTTAAAGAAGTGTGGGGCCACTGAAAGGGCTCAACAATTAACCGAATTGTCTCCTCTTTAGAGAACCTTGGATCAACTACCAGCACAATATGGTGGCACATATCCAGTTCCCGGGGATCAGATAGACAGACAGACAGACAGACAGAGATATGGATGGCAGGCCTGCCTGGTCTTTCTTTCTTTCTTATACTTTTTAAAAAATGTTTATTTATTTATTTATTTATGTATTTATTAGATATAAGTACACTGTAGCTGTCTTCAGACACTCCAGAAGAGGGTGTCAGATTCTGGAGAATCTAAATCCCTCTTATGGTCTGCATATGATGTACATTAATACAGCCTCACATATACTTCTAAATATTTAAAGATGGGTAGGGCCACTGAGAGGGCTCAACAATTAACAGCATTGTCTCCTCTTCCAGAGAACCTGGGATCAACTACCAGCAACTTTATGGTAGCCCAAGTCCAGTTCCAGGGGATCAGACAGATAGACAGACAGACAGAGATAAGGATGGCAGGCCTGCCTGGTCTTTCTTTCTTTCTTATCCTTTTTAAAAAATATTTATTTATTTATTTATTTATTTTTTTATGTATTTCTTAGATATAAGTACACTGTAGCTTTCTTTAGACACTCCAGAGGAGTGTGTCAGATTCTGGAGAATGAAAATCCCTCTTATGGTCTTCATAGGATGTACATAAACACAGCCTCACATATACTGAGCTGAGGTGTAACAGGCCAACTGCTGGAATTTCTGAGTACCACCTAGATTGAGAAAAGCTATGCTGTGGTTGCTTAATTTATATATTTTATTATTTCTATTTGTTGTTTTGTTTTGTTTTATTTGTTTTTAGAGAAGTCCTCAGTCTGTAGCTCTGGCTGACCCAGGACTGCCTACTTGTGTTAATTAGGGTTTCACAGCTGGGAACAGACACCAAGAGCAAGGTAAGGCTTAGAAAACTCTACATTCAGTGGTGGCTCAAGCTCTTAATGAGAGCACTCTGTAGGCAGAGGCAGTCAGTTTCTGAGTTTGAGGCCACCCTGGTGAAAGACAGGGCTAGGGTAGGGGCTAGGGTGAGGAAAGAAAGAAAGAAAAGAAACAAAGAAAGAAGAATAAAAAGTTTTTATAAAAGTTTTATAAAAAGTGTTAAAGTTTTTAAAAATTAAAAAAAAAATACCAGATCACCATCACACAGCATTGGCTGTCTTCAGGTGTATCCTTTCAGCCTCCAAAACAAAAAACAATGGCTGGCTGTCTTCAGGTATATCCTATTCTCGAGTCTTATTTCCAACATTAGAGCTGGGCTGAGCTGCCTCATTATGTAATTGCAAACCTTCCTTGGTTTGTCTTTTCCATTTCTAAGACTAACAGGCCTTTTTCTATTTATTGAATATGCTCATGACTGTCCTTTAGATTTAGTAAATATAACTGTTGCTTATAAAACTTGTTTTCTAGGAATTTTTAAAGGGCAATGGCAGAGTTTATTTATAAAAAAATATTTTGCATTTATTTATTTGTGTGAGTGATGAAGCTCAGGTCTTCAAACTCGTCAGGAGGTATGATTACCTCCCCTCTCTCTCAACCCCTCTCTCTCCTCTCTCAATGATTGTGTAAGAATGTTTTGCATGTGTATGCTGTGCCCACAGACTCCAGAACAGAGTATTAGATCCCCTGGAACTGGAGATGGGCCACCATATATAATACTGGTAATTGAGCCCAGGTTCTCTGGAAGAGGAGACAATGCTCTTAATTGTTGAGCCCTCTCTGTAGCCACATCTTTCTTTCTTTTTTTTTTTTGAGTATATGTGAGGCTGTGTTTATATACATCATATGCAGACAATAAGAATGATTTAGATTCTTCAGAATCTGACACCCTCTTCTGGACTGTCTGAAGATAGCTACAGCATACTTAAATATAATAAATAAATAAATCTTTAAAAAGAAAAGGAAAAGTAAAAAAGAAAGAACAGGCCTGCCATATGCATGTTCATAGAGGAAAATGGAAGAGACCCCAATCTAACCTCAGCAGGGTGCTTCCTTCTGGATGGTAGCTCACAGTTTCATCCCAGCAAGACAGGCAAATCACTGAGTTCAAGGACAGTAAGGTTCAGGACAGCCAAGGTTAGGAAGGAAAAGGGTCTATGTTGAGAATACAAACCGACAAAACAACAACTAGGAAAAAGAAGTGACAGTGTAACTTGGGGTAGGGTACCAACAAGAGAAAGCTTTCTGTTACCACTTACAAACACCAGTAGACTTGCACCCTTCTGCCCAGGTCCCTGCCTTCCTTTCTAGGAATTCTAAGGATGCCAGGGGGTGGGGGAATCCAGATTAACTTTTTAAAAACAAAGACTTGGTCTTTGATGTCTATAGGAAGCCCTTCTCAGTGCCTTTAACTACCACTGAACTTTCAGGGCTGTGACTCAACTGTAACAAGGAACAGAGCTAAGAACCTGCAGCCTTTGAAAACAACTATTTTTTTAAAGTGGGGGACACAAATCAGCAGTAGAACCCCTCAGGTTCAGCCATAATACTTGTTAGGGAAAGAGCCTCAATGTCCGGAGCTGAGGTCTCATGGGTGAACTGCTTCAAGCTCTGAGTATCATTGAAAGAAAGAAAAGATATCATGTGGTTGCTTAATTTATTTATTTTATTATTTCTATTTTTTGTTTTCTTTTGTTTTGTTTTAGAAAAGGCCTCAGTCTGTAGCTATGGCTGACCTAGGACAGACTACATGTGTTAATTAGGGTTTCACAGCTGAGAAACAGACCATACCTATGTAAGACTTAGAAAACCAAACAGTCAGTGGTGGCTCGAGCTCTTAATGAGAGCACTCTGGAGGCAGAGGCAGTCAGTTTCTGAGTTCGAGGCCAGCCTGGTTGAAGACAGGGATAGGCAGGGCTAGGCAAGGCAGGGCTGGGCTAGGCTAGGCTAGGCAAGGGGCTGGGCTAGTCAAGGCAAGGGACTAGGCTAGGCTACTCAAGGGGCTAGGCAAGACAGACAGACAGAGGGAAAGACAGACAAGGATGGCAGGCCTGCCTGGTTTTTCTTTCTTTCTTATCCCTTTAAAAAATGTTTATTTATTTATTTATTTATTTATTTATGTATTTATTAGATATAAGTACACTGTAGCTGTCTTCAGACACTCCAGAAGAGGGTGTCAGATTCTGGAGAATCTATATCCCTCTTATGGTCTGCATATGATGTACATAAACACAGCCTCACATTTACATCTTAAAATTTAAAGATGTGTGGGGCCAATGAAAGGGATCAACAATTAACAGCATTGTCTCCTCTTATGGAGAACCTGGGATCAACTACGAGCAACTATATGGTGGCTCATCTCCAGTTCCAGGGGATCAGACAGACAGACAGACATACAGACAGATAGAGTTAAGGATTTTAGGCCTACCTGGTCTTTCATTATTTCTTATCCTTTTTAAAAAATGTTTATTAATTTAAGTATGTATTTATTAGATATAAGTACACTGTAGCTGTCTTCAAACACTCCCGAAGAGGGTGTCAGATTCTGGAGAATCTATATCCCTCTTATGGTCTGCATATGATGTACATGAACACAGCCTCACATATACTTCTAAAAATTTAAAGATGGGTGGGGCCACTGAAAAGGCTCAACAATTAACAGCACTTACTCCTCTTCCAGAGAACCTGGGATCAACTACCAGCAATTATATGGTGGCCCATCTCCAGTTGCAGGGGATCAGACAGACAGACCGACAGACAAGGATAGCAGGCCTGCCTGGTCTCTCTTTCTTTATTATCCTTTTTTAAAAATGTTTATTTGTTTATTTATGAATTTATTAGATATAAGTACACGGTAGCTGTCTTCAGACACTCCAGAAGAGGGTGTCAGATTCTGGAGAATCTAAATCCCTCTTATGGTCTGCATATTCGGTACATAAACACAGCCTCGCATATACTTCTAAAAATTTAAAAACGGGTGGGGCCACTGAAAGGGCTCAACAATTAACAGCATTGTCTCCTTTTCCAGAGAACCTGGGATCAACTACAAGCAACTCTATGGTGGCCCATCTCCAGTTCCAGAGGATCAGACAGACAGACAGACAGAGATAAAGATGGCAGGCCTGCCTGGTCTTTCTTTCTTTCTTATCCTTTTTAAAAAAATGTTTATTTATATATTTATTTATGTATTTATTAGATATAAGTACACTGTAGCTGTCTTCAGACACGCCAGAAGAGGGTGTCAGATTCTGGAGAATCTAAATCCCTCTTATGGTCTGCATATGATGTACATAAACACAGCCTCACATATACTTCTAAAAATTTAAAGATGTGTGGGGCCACTGAGAGGGCTCAACTATTAATAGCATTGTCTCCTCTTTCAGAGAACCTGGGATAAACTACCAGCACCTTATGGTGGACCATCTCCAGTTCCAGTGGATCAGACAGACAGACAGACAGACAGAGAGACAGAGATAAGGAAGGCAGGCCTGCCTGGTCTTTTTTATTTCTTATACTTTTTAAAAAATGTTTATTTATTTATTTATTTATTTATTTATTTATTTATTTATTTATGTATTTATTAGATATAAGTACACTGTAGCCGTATTCAGACACTCCAGCAGTGGGTGACAGATTCTAGAGAATCTAAATCCCTCTTATGGTCTGAATATGATGTACATAAACACAGCATCACATATACTTCTAAAAATTAAAAATGGGTGGGGCCACTGAAAGGGCTCAACAATTAACAGCATTGTCTCCTCTTCCAGAGAACCTGGGATCAACTACCAGCACCTACAAAGTGGCCCATCTCCAGTTCCAGGGGATCAGACAGACAGACAGACAGAGATAAGGATGGCAGGCCTGCCTGGTCTTTCTTTATTTCTTATCCTTTTAAAATAATGTTTATTTATTTATTTATTTATTTATTTATTTATTTATTTATTTATTTATTAGATATAAGTACTCTGTAGTTGTCTTCAGACACTCCAGAAGAGGGTGTCAGATTCTGTAGAATCTAAATCCCTCTTATGGTCTGCATATGATGTACATAAACACATCCTAACATATACTTCTAAAAATTTAAAGATAGGTGGAGCCACTGTAAGGGCTCAACAATTAACAGCATTGTCTCCTCTTCCAGAGAACCTGGGATCAACTAACAGCAACTATATGGTGGCCCATCTCCAGTTCCACGGGATCAGACAGACTGACAGACAGACAGACTGACAGAAATAAGGATGGCAGGCCTGCCTGGTCTTTCTTTCTTTCTTATCCTTTTTAAAAAATGTTTATTTATTTATTTGTTTATTAGATATAAGTACACTGTAGCCGTCTTCAGACACTCCAGAAGAAGGTGTCAGATTCTGGAGAATCTAAATCCCTCTTATGGTCTGCATATGATGTACATAAACACAGCCTCACATTTACTTCTTAAAATTTAAAGGTGGGGGGGCCACTGAAAGGGCTCAGCAATTAACAGCATTGTCTCCTCTTAAGAGATCCTGGGATCAACTACCTGCAACTATATGGTGGCCCATCTCCACTCCCAGGGGATCAAACAGACAGACAAGGATAAGGATGGCAGGCCTGCATGGTCTTTCTTTCTTTCTTATCCTTTTTAAAAAATTTTTATTTATTTATGTATTTATTAGATATAAGTACACTGTAGCTGTCTTCAGACACTCCAGAAGAGGGTGTCAGATTCTGGAGAATCTAAATCCCTATTAAGGTCTGCATATGATGTACATAAACACAGCCTCACATATACTACTAAAAATGTAACGAAGGGTGGGGCCACTGAAAGCGCTCAACAATTAACAGCATTGTCTCCTCTTCCAGAGGTCCTGGGATCAACTACCAGCACCTATATGGTGGCCCATCTCTAGTTCCAGGGGATCAGAACGACAGACAGAGAGACAGACAGAGATAAGGATGGTAGGCCTGCCTGGTCTTTCTTTTTTTCTTATCCGGTTTAAATAATGTTTATTTATTTATTTATTTATTTATTTATTTATTTATTTATTTATTTATTAGATATAAGTACACTGTAGCTGTCTTCAGACACTCCAGAAGAGGGTGTCAGATTCTGATGAATCTAAATCCCTCTTCTGGTCTGCATATGATGTACATAAACACAGCCTCACATACACTTCTAAAAATTTAAAGATGGGTAGGGCCACTGATAAGGCTCAACAATTAACAGCATTGTCTCCTCTTCCAGAGATCCTGGGATCAACTACCAGCAACTATATGGTAGCCCATCTCCAGTTCCAGGGGATCAGACAGACAGACAAACAGACAGACAGAGGTAAGGATGGCAGGCCTGCCTGGTCTTACTTTCTTTCTTATCCTTTTTAAAAAATGTTTATTTATTTATTTATTTATTTATGTATTTATTATATATAAGTACACTGTAGCTGTCTTCAGACACTCCAGTAGAGGGTGTCAGATTCTGGAGAATCTAAATCCTCTTATAATCTGAATATGATGTACATAAACACAGCCTCACATATACTTCTAAATATTTAAAGAAGTGTGGGGCCACTGAAAGGGCTCAACAATTAAGAGCATTGTCTCCTCTTCCAGAGAACCTTGGATCAACTACCAGCAACTATATGGTGGCCCAACTCCAGTTCCCGGGGATCAGATAGACAGACAGACAGACAGGCAGAGTTATGGATGGCAGGCCTGCCTGGTCTTTCTTTCTTTCTTATCCTTTTTAAAAAATGTTTATTTTTTATTTATTTATTTATCTATTTATTTATTAGATATAAGTACACTGTAGCTGTCTTCAGACACTCCAGAAGAGTGTGTCAGATTCTGGAGAATCTAAATCCCTCTTATGGTCTGCATATGATGTACATAAACACAGCCTCACATATACTTCTAAATATTTAAAGATGGGTAGGGCTACTGATAGGGCTCAACAATTAACAGCATTGTCTCCTCTTCCAGAGAACCTGGGATCAACTACCAACAACTTTATGGTAGCCCAACTCCAGTTCCAGGGGATCAGACAGACAGACAGACAGACCAACAGAGATAAGGATGGCAGGCCTACCTGGTCTTACTTTCTTTCTTATCCTTTTTAAAAAATGTGTATTTATTTATTTATTTATTTATGTATTTATTATATATAAGTACACTGTAGCTGTCTTCAGTCACTCCAGTAGAGGGTGTCAGATTCTGGAGAATCTAAATCCTCTTACAATCTGAATATGATGTACATAAACACAGCCTCACATATACTTCTAAATATTAAAGAAGTGTGGGGCCACTGAAAGGGCTCAACAATTAACAGCACTGGCTCCTCATCCAGAGAACCTTGGATCAACTACCAGCAACTATATGGTGGCCCATCTCCAGTACCAGGGGATCAGACAGACAGACAGACAGACAGAGATAAGGATGGCAGGCCTGCCTGGTCTTACTTTCTTTCTTATCATTTTTAAAAAATATTTATTTATTTATATTTATTTATTTATTTATTTATTTATTTATTTATTTATTTATGTATTTATTACATATAAGTACACTGTAGCTGTCTTCAGACACTCCAGTATAGGGTGTCAGTTTCTGGAGAATCTAAATCCTCTTATAATCAGAATATGATGTACATAAACACAGCCTCACATATACTTCTAAATATTTAAAGAAGTGTGGGGCCACTGAAAGGGCTCAACAATTAACAGCATTGGCTCCTCTCCCAGAGAACATTGGATCAACTACCAGCAACTATATGGTGGCCCATCTCCAGTTCCCGGGGATCAGATATACAGACAGACAGACAGACAGAGATATGGATGGCAGGCCTGCCTGGTCTTTCTTTCTTTCTTATCCTTTTTAAAAAATGTTTATTTATTTATTTTTTCATTTATTTATCTATTTATTTATTAGATATAAGTACACTGTAGCTGTCTTCAGACACTCCAGAAGTGGGTGTCAGATTCTGGAGAATCTAAATCCCTCTTATGGTCTTCATATGATGTACATAAACACAGCCTCACATATACTTTAAATATTTAAAGATGGGTTGCGCCACTGAAAGGGCTCAACAATTAACAGCATTGTCTCCTCTTCGAGAGAACCTGGGATCAACTACCAGCAACTATTCGTGGCCCATCTCCAGTTCCCAGGGATCAGATAGACAGACAGACAGACAGACAGAGATATGGATAGCAGGCCTGCCTGTTCTTTCTTTCTGTCTTATCCTTTTTAAAAAATGTTTATTTATTTATTTATTTATTTATTTAGTAGATATAAGTACACTGTAGCTGTTCAGACACTCCAGAAGAGGGTGTCAGATTCTGGAGAATCTAAATCCCTCTTATGGTCTGCATATGATGTACATAAACACAGCCTCACATATACTTCTAAAAATTTAAAGAAGGGTGGGGCCACTCTAAAAGCTCAACAATTAACAGCATTGTCTCCTCTTCCAGAGGACCTGGGATCAACTACCAGCAACTATATGGTGGCCCATCTTCAGTTCCAGGGGATCATACAGACAGACATACAGACAGTGATAAGGATGGCAGGCCTGCCTGGTCTTTCTTTCTTTCTTATCCTTTTTAAAAAAATGTTTATTTATATATTTATTTATGTATTTATTAGATATAAGTACACTGTAGCTGTCTTCAGACACTCCAGAAGAGGGTGCCAGATTCTGGAGAATCTAAATCCCTCTTATGGTCTGCATATGATGTACATAAACACAGCCTCACATATACTTCTAAAAATTTAAAGATGTGTGGGGCCACTGAGAGGGCTCAACTATTAATAGCATTGTCTCCTCTTTCAGAGAACCTGGGATAAACTACCAGCACCTTATGGTGGACCATCTCCAGTTCCAGTGGATCAGACAGACAGACAGACAGAGAGACAAAGATAAGGATGGCAGGCCTGCCTGGTCTTACTTTCTTTCTTATCCTTTTAAAAAATGTTTATTTATTTATTTATTTATTTATTTATTTATTTATTTATTTATGTATTTATTAGATATAAGTACTCTGTAGCTATTCAGACACTCCAGAAGAGGGTGTCAGATTCTGGAGAATCTAAATCCCTCTTATGGTCTGCATAAGATGTACATAAACACAGCCGAACATATACTTCTAAAAATTAAAAGATGTGTGGGGCCACTGAGTGGGCTCAACAATTAACAGCATTGTCTCCTCTTATAGAGAACCTGGGATCAACTAACAGCAACTATATGGTGGTCCATCTCCAGTTCCAGAGGATCAGACAGACAGACAGACAGACAGTGATAAGGATGGCAGGCCTGCCTGGTCTTTCTTTCTTTCTTATCCTTTTTTAAAAAAAATGTTTATTTATTTATTTATTTATTTATTTATTTATTTATTTATTTATTAGATATAAGTACACTGTAGCTGTTCAGACACTCCAGAAGAGTGTGTCAGATTCTGGAGAATCTAAATCCCTCTTATGGTCTGCATATGATGTACATAAACACAGCCTCACATATACTTCTAAAAATTTAAAGAAGGGTGGGGCCACTCTAAAAGCTCAACAATTAACAGCATTGTCTCCTCTTCCAGAGTACCTGGGATCAACTACCAGCAACTGTATGATGGCCCATATCCAGTTCCAGGGGATCAGACAGACAGACATACAGACAGTGATAAGGTTGGCAGGCCTGCCTGGTATTTCTTTCTTTCTTATCCTTTTTAAAAAAATGTTTATTTACATATTTATTTATGTATTTATTAGATATAAGTACACTGTAGCTGTCTTCAGACACTCCAGAAGAGGGTCTCAGATTCTGGAGAATCTAAATCCCTCTTATGGTCTGTATATTATGTACATAAACACAGCCTCACATATACTTCTAAAAATGTAAAGATGTGAGGGGCCACTGAGAGGGCTCAACAATTAACAGCATTGTCTCCTCTTTCAGAGAACCTGGGATAAACTACCAGCACATTATGGTGGCCCATCTCCAGTTCCAGTGGATCAGACAGACAGACAGACAGAGACAGAGATAAGGATGGCAGGCCTGCCTGGTCTTTCTTTATTTCTTATACTTTTTAAAAAATGTTTATTTATTTATTTATTTATTTATTTATTTATTTATTTATTTATGTATTTATTAGATATAAGTACACTGTAGCCGTCTTCAGACGCTCCAGAAGAGGGTGACACATTCTAGAGAATCTAAATCCCTCTTATGTTCTGAATATGATGTACATAAACACAGCATCACATATACTTCTAAAAATTAAAAATGGGAGGGGCCACTGAAAGGGCTCAACAATTAACAGCATTGTCTCCTCTTCCAGAGAACTTGGGATCAACTACCAGCAACTACAAGGTGGCCCATCTCCAGTTCCAGGGGATCAGACAGAAAGACAGACAGACAGAGATAAGGATGGCAGGCCTGTCTGGTCTTTCTTTCTTTCTTATCCTTTTAAAATAATGTTTATTTATTTATTTATTTATGTATTTATTAGATATAAGTACACTGTAGCTGTCTTCAGACACTCCAGAAGAGGGTCTCAGATTCTGGAGAATCTAAATCCCTCTTATGGTCTGTATATTATGTACATAAACACAGCCTCACATATACTTCTAAAAATTTAAAGATGTGTGGGGCCACTGAGAGGGCTCAACAATTAACAGCATTGTCTCCTCTTTCAGAGAACCTGGGATAAACTACCAGCACATTATGGTGGCCCATCTCCAGTTCCAGTGGATCAGACAGACAGACAGACAGAGAGACAGAGATAAGGATGGCAGGCCTGCCTGGTCTTTCTTTATTTCTTATACTTTTTAAAAAACTTTTATTTATTTATTTATTTATTTATTTATTTATTTATTTATTTATTTATGTATTTATTAGATATAAGTACACTGTAGCCGTCTTCAGACGCTCCAGAAGAGGGTGACAGATTCTAGAGAATCTAAATCCCTCTTAAGTTCTGAATATGATGTACATAAACACAGCATCACATATACTTCTAAAAATTAAAAATGGGTGGGGCCACTGAAAGGCCTCAACAATTAACAGCATTGTCTCCTCTTCCAGAGAACGTGGGATCAACTACCAGCAACTACAATGTGGCCCATCTCCAGTTCCAGGGGATCAGACAGACAGACAGACAGACAGAGATAAGGATGGCAGGCCTGTCTGGTCTTTCTTTCTTTCTTATCCTTTTAAAATAATGTTTATTTATTTATTTATTTATTTATTTATTTATTTATTAGATATAAGTACACTGTAGTTGTCTTCAGACACTCCAGAAGAGGGTGTCAGATTCTGGAGAATCTAAATCCCTCTTATGGTCTGCATATGATGTACATAAACACAGCCTAACATATACTTCTAAAAATTTAAAGATAGGTGGAGCCACTGAAAGGGCTCAACAATTAACAGCATTGTCTCCTCTTCCAGAGAACCTGGGATAAACTAACAGCAACTATATGGTGGCCCATCTCCAGTTCCAAGGGATCAGACAGACTGACAGACAGACAGACTGACAGAGATAAGGATGGCAGGCCTGCCTGGTCTTTCTTTCTTTCTTATCCTTTTTAAAAAATGTTTATTTATTTATTTATATTTTTATTAGATATAAGTACACTGTAGCCGTCTTCAGACACTCCAGAAGAAGGTGTCAGATTCTGGAGAATCTAAATCCCTCTTATGGTCTGCATATGATGTACATAAACACAGCCTCACATTTACTTCTTAAAATATAAAGGTGGGGGGGGGGCACTGAAAGGGCTCAGCAATTAACAGCATTGTCTCCTCTTACAGAGAACCTTGGATCAACTACCTGCAACTATATGGTGGCCCATCTCCACCCCCAGGGGATCAGACAGACAGACAGAGAGACAAGGATAAGGATGGCAGGCCAGCCTGGTCTTTCTTTCTTTCTTATCCTTTTAAAAAAAATTTATTTATTTATTTATTTATTTATTTATTTATTTATTTATTTATTAGATATAAGTACACTGTAGCTGTCTTCAGACACACCAGAAGAGGGTGTCAGATTCTGGAGAATCTAAATCTCTCTTATGGTCTGCATATGATGTACATAAACACAGCCTCACATATACTTCTAAAAATTTAAAGAAGGGTGGGGCCACTCGTAAAGCTCAACAATTAACAGTATTGTCTCCTCTTCCAGAGTACCTGGGATCAACTACTAGCAACTATATTGTGGCCCATCTCCAGTTCCAGGGGATCAGACAGACAGACATACAGACAGTGATAAGGATGGCAGGCCTGCCTGGTCTTTCTTTCTTTCTTATCCTTTTAAAATAATGTTTATTTATTTATTTATGTTTATTTATATATGTATTTATTAGATATAAGTACACTGTAGTTGTCTTCAGACACTCCAGAAGAGGGTGTCAGATTCTGGAGAATCTAAATCCCTCTTATGGTCTTCATATGATGTACATAAACACAGCCTAACATATACTTCTAAAAATTTAAAGATATATGGAGCCACTGAAAGGGCTCAACAATTAACAGCATTATCTCCTCTTCCAGAGAACCTAGGATCAACTAACAGCAACTATATGGTGGCCCATCTCCAGTTCCAAGGGATCAGACAGACTGACAGACAGATAGACTGACAGAAATAAGGATGGCAGGCCTGCCTGGTCTTTCTTTCTTTCTCATCCTTTTTAAAAAATATTTATTTATTTATTTATTTATATGTTTATTAGATATAAGTACACTGTAGCCGTCTTCAGACACTCCAGAAGAAGGTGTCAGATTCTGGAATATCAAAATCCCTCTTATGGTCTGCATATGATGTACATAAACACAGGCTCACGTTTACTTCTTAAAATTTAAAGGTGGGGGGGCACTGAAAGGGCTCAGCAATTAACAGCATTGTCTCCTCTTTCAGAGAACCTGGGATCAACTACCTGCAACTATATGGTGGCCCATCTCCACTCCCAGGGGATCAGACAGACAGACAGACAGACAATGATAAGTATGGCAGGCCTGCCTGGTCTTTCTTTCTTTCTTATCCTTTTTAAAAAATTTTTATTTATTTATGTATTTATTAGATATAAGTACACTGTAGCTGTCTTCAGACACCCCAGAAGAGGGTGTCAGATTCTGATGAATCTAAATCCCTCTTCTGGTCTGCATATGATGTACATAAACACAGCCTCACATACACTTCTAAAAATTTAAAGATGGGTAGGGCCACTGATAGGGCTCAACAATTAACAGCATTGTCTCCTCTTCCAGAGAACCTGGGATCAACTACCAGCAACTATATGGTAGCCCATCTCCAGTTCCAGGGGATCAGACAGACAGACAGACAGACAGACAGAAATAAGGATGGCAGGCCTGCCTGGTCTTACTTTCTTTCTTATCCTTTTTAAAAAAAGTTTGTTTATTTATTTATTTATTTATTTATTTATTTATTTATTTATTTATTTATTTATTATATATAAGTACACTGTAGCTGTCTTCAGACACTCCAGTAGAGGGTGTCAGATTCTGGAGAATCTAAATCCTCTTATAATCTGAATATGATGTACTTAAACACAGCTCACATATACTTCTAAATATTTAAAGAAGTGTGGGGCCACTGAAAGGTTTCTACAATTAAGAGCATTGTCTCCTCTTCCAGAGAACCTTGGATCAACTACCAGCAACTATATGGTGGCCCATCTCCAGTTCCAGGGGATCAGACATACAGACAGACAGACAGACAGAGATAAGGATGGCAGGCCTGCCTGGTCTTACTATCTTTCTTGTCCTTTTTAAAAAATGTTTATTTATTTATTTATTTATTACATATAAGTACACTGTAGCTGTCTTCAGACACTCCAGTAGAGGGTGTCAGATTCTGGAGAATCTAAATCCTCTTATAATCTGAATATGATGTACATAAACACAGCCTCACATATACTTCTAAATACTTAAAGAAGTGTGGGGCCACTGAAAGGGCTCAACAATTAAGAGCATTGTCTCCTCTTCCAGAGAACCTTGGATCAACTACCAGCAACTATATGGTGGCCCATCTCCAGTTCCCGGGGATCAGATAGACAGACAGACAGACAGGCAGAGATATGGATGGCAGGCCTGCCTGGTCTTTCTTTCTTTCTTATCCTTTTTAAAAAAATGTTTATTTATTTATTTATATTTTTATTAGATATAAGTACACTGTAGCCGTCTTCAGACACTCCAGAAGAAGGTGTCAGATTCTGGAGAATCTAAATCCCTCTTATGGTCTGCATATGATGTACATAAACACAGCCTCACATTTACTTCTTAAAATATAAAGGTGGGGGTGCCACTGAAAGGGCTCAGCAATTAACAGCATTGTCTCCTCTTACAGAGAACCTGGGATCAACTACCTGCAACTATATGGTGGCCCATCTCCACTCCCAGGGGATCAGACAGACAGACAGACAGACAAGGATAAGGATGGCAGGCCAGCCTGGTCTTTCTTTCTTTCTTACCCTTTTTAAAAAAATATTTATTTATTTATTTATTTATTTATTTATTTATTTATTTATTTATTTATTAGATATAAGTACACTGTAGCTGTTCAGACACTCCAGAAGAGGGTGTCAGATTCTGGAGAATCTAAATCCCTCTTATGATCTGCATATGATGTACATAAACACAGCCTCACATATACTTCTAAAAATTTAAAGAAGGGTGGGGCCACTCTAAAAGCTCAACAATTAACAGCATTGTCTCCTCTTCCAGAGTACCTGGGATCAACTACCAGCAACTATATGGTGGCACATCTCCAGTTCCAGGGGATCAGACAGACAGACATACAGACAGTGATAAGGATGGCAGGCCTGCCTGGTCTTTCTTTCTTTCTTATCCTTTATAAAAAATGTTTATTTATATATTTATTCATGTATTTATTAGATATAAGTACACTGTAGCTGTCTTCAGACACTCCAGAAGAGGGTGTCATATTCTGGAGAATCTAAATCCCTCTTATGGTCTGCATATGATGTACATAAACACAGCCTCACATATACTTCTAAGAATTTAAAGATGTGTGGGGCCACTGAGAGGGCTCAACAATTAACAGCATTGTCTCCTCTTTCAGAGAACCTGGGATAAACTACCAGCACCTTATGGTGGCCCATCTCCAGTTCCAGTGGATCAGACAGACAGACAGACAGAGAGACAGAGATAAGGATGACAGGCCTGCCTGGTCTTACTTTCTTTCTTATACTATTTAAAAAAATGTTTATTTATTTATTTTTTATTTATTTATGTATTTATTAGATATAAGTACACTGTAGCCGTCTTCAGACACTCCATAAGAGGGTGACAGATTCTAGAGCATCTAAATCCCTCTTATGGTCTGAATATGATGTACATAAACACAGCATCACATATACTTCTAAAAATTAAAAATGGGTGGGGCCACTGAAAGGGCTCAACAATTAAGAGCATTGTCTCCTCTTCCAGAGAACTTTGGATCAACTACCAGCAACTATATGGTGGCCCATCTCCAGTTCCAGGGGATCAGACAGACAGACAGACAGACAGACAGAGATAAGGATGGCAGGCCTGCCTGGTCTTACTTTCTTTCTTATCCTTTTTAAAAAATGATTATTTATTTATTTATTCATTTATTCATTTATTATTTATGTATTTATTATATATAAGTACACTGTAGCTGTCTTCAGACACTCCAGTAGAGGGTGTCAGATTCTGGAGAATCTAAATCCTCTTATAATCTGAATATGATGTACATAAACACAGCCTCACATATACTTCTAAATATTTAAAGAAGTGTGGGGCCACTGAAAGTGCTCAAAAATTAACAGCATTGTCTCATCTTCCAGAGAACCTTGGATCAACTACCAGCAACTATATGGTGGCCCATCTCCAGTTCCCGGGGATCAGATAGACAGACAAACAGACAGACAGAGTTATGGATGGCAGGCCTGCCTGGTCTTTCTTTCTTTCTTATCCTTTTTAAAAAATATTTATTTATTTATTTATTTATTTATCTATTTATTTATTAGATATAAGTACACTGTAGCTGTCTTCAGACATTCCAGGAGAGGGTGTCAGATTCTGGAGAATCTAAATCCCTCTTATGGTCTGCATGTGATGTACATAAACACAGCCTCACATATACTTCTAAATATTTAAAGATGGGTGGCGCCATTGAAAGGGCTCAACAATTAACAGCATTGTCTCCACTTCTAGAGAACCAGGGATCAACTACCAGCAACTATTCATGGGCCATCTCAAGTTCCCAGGTATCAGATTGACAGACAGACAGACAGACAGAGATATGGATGGCAGGCCTGCCTGGTCTTTCTTTCTTCTTATCCTTTTAAAAATGTTATTTATTTATTCATTTATTTATTTATTTATTTATTTATTAGATATAAGTACACTGTAGCTGTTCAGACACTCCAAAAGAGGGTGTCAGATTCTGGAGAATCTAAATCCCTCTTATGGTCTGCATATGATGTACATAAAGACAGCCTCACATATACTTCTAAAAATTTAAAGAAGTGTGGGGCCACTCTAAAAGCTCAACAATTAACAGCATTGTCTCCTCTTCCAGAGTACCTGGGATCAACTACCAGCAACTATATGGTGGCCCATTTCCAGTTCCAGGGGATCAGACAGACAGACGTACAGACAGTGATAAGGATGGCAGGCCTGCCTGGTCTTTCTTTCTTTCTTATCCTTTTTTAAAAAATGTTTATTTATATATTTATTTATGTATTTATTAGATATAAGTACACTGTAGCTGTCTTCAGACACTCCAGAAGAGTGTGTCAGATTCTGGAGAATCTAAATCCCTCTTATTGTCTGCATATGATGTACATAAACACAGCCTCACATATACTTCTAAAAATTTAAAGATGTGTGGGGCAACTGAGAGGGCTCAACAATTAACAGCATTGTCTCCTCTACCAGAGAACCTGGGATCAACTACCAGCACCTTATGTTGGCCCATCTCCAGGCCAGTGGATCAGACAGACAGACAGACAGGGAGACAGAGATAAGGATGGCAGGCCTGCCTGGTCTTTCTTTATTTCTTATACTTTTTTTTTTTTTTTTAGATTTATTTATTTATTATATGTAAGTACACTGTAGCTGTCTTCAGACACTCCAGAAGAAAGCGCCAGATCTCGTTACGGATGGTTGTGAGCCACCATGTGGTTGCTGGGATTTGAACTCTGGACCTTCGGAAGAGCAGTAGGGTGCTCTTACCCACTGAGCCATCTCACCAGCCAATACTTTTAAAAAAATGTTTATTTATTTATTTATTTATTTATTTATTTATTAGATATAAGTACACTGTAGCTGTCTTCAGACACTCTAGAAGAGGGTGTCATCTAATGGAGATTCTAAATCACTCTTATGGTCTGCATATGATGTTCATAAACACAGCCTCACATATACTTGTAAAAATTTAAAGATGTGTGGGCCCACTGAAAGGGCTCAACAATTAACACCATTGTCTCCTCTTCCAGAGAACGTGGGATCAAATACCATCAACTATATGGTGGCCCATCTCAAGTTGCAGGGGATGAGACAGACAGACAGACAGACAGAGATAAGAAGGGCAGGACTGCCTGATTTTTCTTTCTTTCTTATCCTTTTAAAAAATGTTTATTTATTTATTTATTTATTTATTTATTTATTTATTTATTATATATAAGTACACAGTAGCTGTCTTCAGACGCTCCAGAAGAGGGTGTCAGATTCTGGAGAATATAAATCCCTCTTATGGTCTGCATATGATGGACATAAACACAGATTCACATACACTTCTAAAAATTTAAGATGGGTGGGGTTACTGAAAGGGCTCAGCAATTAACAGCATTGTCTCTTCTTCCAGAGAACCTGGGATCAACTACCAGCAACTATATGGTGGCCCATCTCCAGTTCCAGGGGATCAGACAGACAGACAGACAGTCAGACAGACAGAGATAAGGAGGGCAGGCCTGCCTGGTCTTTCTTTCTTTCTTATGCTTTTAAAATAATGTTTATTTATTTATTTATTTATTTATTTATGTATTTATTAGATATAAGTACACTGTAGTTGTCTTCAGACACTCCAGAAGAGGGTGTCAAATTCTGGCGAATCTAAATCCCTCTTATGATCTGCATATGATGTACATAAACACAGCCTCACATATACTTCTAAAAATTTAAAGATGTGTGGGGTCACTGAGAGGGCTCAACAATTAACAGCATTGTCTCCTCTTTCAGAGAACCTGGGATAAACTACCAGCACCTTATGGTGGCCCATCTCCAGTTCCAGTGGATCAGACAGACAGACAGACAGAGAGACAGAGATAAGGATGGAGGCCTGCCTGGTCTTTCTTTCTTTCTTATACTTAATAAAAATATTTATTTATTTATTTATTTATTTATTTATTTATTTATTTATTAGATATAAGTACACTGTAGCTGTCTTCAGACACTCTAGAAGAGGGTGTCATCTTCTGGAGAATCTAAATCCCTCTTATGGTCTGCATATGATGTACATAAACACAGCCTCACATATACTTCTAAAAATTAAAAGATGGTTGGGCCCACTGAAAGGGCTCAACAATTAACACCATTGTCTCTTCTTCCAGAGAACGTGGGATCAACTACCAGCAACTATATGGTGGCCCATCTCAAGTTCCAGGGGATAAGACAGACAGACAGACAGACAGACAGACAGAGATAAGGATGGCAGGCCTGCCTGATTTTTCTTTCTTTCTTATCCTTTTTAAAATATGTTTATTTATTTATTTATTCATTTATTTATTTATTTATGTATTTATTAGATATAAGTACACTGTAGCTGTCTTCAGACTCTCTAGAAGAGGGTGTCAGATTCTGGAGAATCTATATCCCTCTTATGGTCCGCATATGATGTACAAGAACACAGCCTCACATATACTTCTAAAAATTTAAAGATGGGTGGGCCTACTGAAAGGGCTCAATAATTAACACCATTGTCTCCTCTTCCAGAGAACGTGGGATCAAATACCAGCAACTATATGGTGGCCCATCTCAAGTTGCAGGGGATCAGAAAGACAGACAGACAGACAGAGATGAGGATGGCAGGCCTGCCTGATTTTTCTTTCTTTCTTATCCTTTTTAAAAATGTTTATTTATTTATTTATTCATTTATTTATTTATTTATTTATTTATTTATGTATTTATTAGATATAAGTACACTGTAGCTATCTTCAGACTCTCCAGAAGAGGGTGTCAGATTCTGGAGAATCTATATCCCTCTTATGGTCTGCATATGATGTACATAAACACAGCCTCACATATACTTCTAAAAATTTAAAGATGTGTGGGGCAACTGAGAGGGCTCAACAATTAACAGCATTGTCTCCTCTACCAGAGAACCTGGGATCAACTACCAGCACCTTATGTTGGCCCATCTCCAGGCCAGTGGATCAGACAGACAGACAGACAGAGAGACAGAGATAAGGATGGCAGGCCTGCCTGGTCTTTCTTTATTTCTTATACTTTTTTTTTGATTTATTTATTTATTATATGTAAGTACACTGTAGCTGTCTTCAGACACTCCAGAAGAAAGCGCCAGATCTCGTTACGGATGGTTGTGAGCCACCATGTGGTTGCTGGGATTTGAACTCTGGACCTTCGGAAGAGCAGTAGGGTGCTCTTACCCACTGAGCCATCTCACCATCCCATACTTTTAAAAAAATGTTTATTTATTTATTTATTTATTTATTTATTTATGTATTTATTAGATATAAGTACACTGTAGATGTCTTCAGACACTCTAGAAGAGGGTGTCATCTAATGGAGATTCTAAATCCCTCTTATGGTCTGCATATGATGTTCATAATCACAGCCTCACATATACTTGTAAAAATTTAAAGATGTGTGGGCCCACTGAAAGGGCTCAACAATTAACACCATTGTCTCCTCTTCCAGAGAACGTGGGATCAAATACCAGCAACTATATGGTGGCCCATCTCAAGTTGCAGGGGATGAGACAGACAGACAGACAGACAGAGATAAGAATGGCAGGACTGCCTGATTTTTCTTTCTTTCTTATCCTTTTAAAAATGTTTATTTATTTATTTATTCATTTATTTATTTATTTATTTATTTATTTATTTATTTATTTATTATATATAAGTGCACAGTAGCTGTCTTCAGACGCTCCAGAAGAGGGTGTCAGATTCTGGAGAATATAAATCCCTCTTATGGTCTGCATATGATGGACATAAACACAGATTCACATACACTTCTAAAAATTTAAGATGGGTGGGGCCACTGAAAGGGCTCAGCAATTAACAGCATTGTCTCTTCTTCCAGAGAACCTGGGATCAACTACCAGCAACTATATGGTGGCCCATCTCCAGTTCCAGGGGATCAGGCAGACAAAGAGACAGACAGACAAGGGTGGCAGGCCTCCCTGGTTTTTCTTTCTTTCTTATCCTTTTTAAAAAATGTTTATTTATTTATTTATGTATTTATTAGATATAAATACACTGTAGCTGTCTTCAGACACTCTAGAAGAGGGTGTCAGATTCTGGAGAATATAAATCCCTGTTATGGTCTGCATATGATGGACATAAACACAGATTCACATACACTTCTAAAAATTTAAGATGGGTGGGGCCACTGAAAGGGCTCACAATTAACAGCATTGTCTCTTCTTCCAGAGAACCTGAGATCAACTACCAGGAACTATATGGTGGCCCATCTCCAGTTCCAGGGGATCAGACAGACAGACAGACAGATAGACAGAGATAAGGGTGGCAGGCCTGCCTGGTCTTTCTTTCTTTCTTATCCTTTTAAAATAATTTTTGTTTATTTATTTATTTATTTATTTATTTATTTATGTATTTATTAGATATAAGTACACTGTAGTTGTCTTCAGACACTCCAGAAGAGGGTGTCAAATTCTGGAGAATCTAAATCCCTCTTATGGTCTGCATATGATGTACATAAACACAGCCTAAAATATACTTCTAAAAATTTAAAGATAGGTGGAGCCACTGAAAGGGCTCAACAATTAACAGCAATGTCTCCTCCTCCAGAGAACCTGGGATCAACTAACAGAAACTATATGGTGGCCCATCTCCAGTTCCAAGGGATCAGAGAGACAGACAGACAGACTGACAGAGATAAGGATGGAGGCCTGCCTGGTCATTCTTTATTTCTTATACTTTTAAAAAAATATTTATTTATTTATTTATTTATTTATTTATTTATTTATGTATTTATTAGATATAAGTACACTGTAGCTGTCTTCAGACACTCTAGAAGAGGGTGTCATCTTCTGGAGAATCTAAATCCCTCTTATGGTCTGCATATGATGTACATAAACAGAGCCTCACATATACTTCTAAAAATTTAAAGATGGGTGGGGCCACTGAAAGGGCTCAACAATTAACAGCATTGTCTCCTCTTCCAGAGGACCTGGGATCAACTACCAGCAACTATATTGTGGCCCAATTCCAGTTCCAGGGGATCAGAGAGACATACATAGAGACAGACAGACAAGGATTGCAGGCCTGCCTGGTTTTTCTTTCTTTCTTATACATTTTAAAAATGTTTATTTATTTATATATGTATTTATTAGATATAAGTACACTGTAGCTGTCTTCAGACACTCCAGAAGAGGGTGTCAGATTCTGGAGAATCTAAATCCCTCTTATGGTCTGCATATGATGTACATAAACACAGCCTCACATATATTTCTAAAAATTTAAAGATGTGGGGGGCCACTGAAAGGGCTCAACAATTAACAGCATTGTCTCCTCTTCCAGAGAACCTGGGATCAACTACCAGCAACTATATGGTGGCCCATCTCCAGTTCCAGGGGATCAGGCAGACAAAGAGACAGACAGACAAGGGTGGCAGGCCTCCCTGGTTTTTCTTTCTTTCTTATCCTTTTTAAAAAATGTTTATTTATTTATTTATGTATTTATTAGATATAAGTACACTGTAGTTGTCTTCAGACACTCTAGAAGAGGGTGTCAGATTCTGTAGAATATAAATCCCTCTTATGGTCTGCATATGATGGACATAAACACAGATTCACATACACTTCTAAAAATTTAAGATGGGTGGGGCCACTGAAAGGGCTCACAATTAACAGCATTGTCTCTTCTTCCAGAGAACCTGGGATCAACTACCAGCAACTATATGGTGGCCCATCTCCAGTTCCAGGGGTTCAGACAGACAGACAGACAGACAGACAGAGATAAGGATGGCAGGCCTGCCTGGTCTTTCTTTATTTCTTTTCGTTTTAAAATAATGTTTATTTATTTATTTATTTATTTATTTATTTATTTATTTATGTATTTATTAGATACAAGTACACTGTAGCTGTGTTCAGACACTCTAGAAGAGGGTGTCATCTTCTGGAGAATCTAAATCCCTCTTATGGTCTGCATATGATGTACATAAACAGAGCCTCACATATACTTCTAAAAATTTAAAGATGGGTGGGGCCACTGAAAGGGCTCAACAATTAACAGCATTGTCTCTTCTTCCAGAGAACATGGGATCAACTACCATCAACTATATGGTGGCCCATCTCCAGTTCCAGGGGATCAGACAGACAGACAGACAGAGATAAGGAGGGCAGGCCTGCCTGGTCTTTCTTTCTTTCTTATCCTTTTAAAATAATGTTTATTTATTTATTTATTTATTTATTTATTAGATATAAGTACACTGTAGTTGTCTTCAGACACTCCAGAAGAGGGTGTCAGATCCTGGAGAATCTAAATCCCTCTTATGGTCTGCATATGATGTACATAAACACAGCCTAACATATACTTCTAAAAATTTAAAGATAGGTGGAGCCACTGAAAGGGCTCAACAATTAACAGCATTGTTTCCTCTTCCAGAGAACCTGGGATCAACTACCAGCTACTATATGGTGGCCCATCTACAGTTCCAGGGGATCAGACACACAGAGAGACAGACAGACACTGTAGGACCCAGAATATGGCAAGAAACCCTGAGAAAGGTGGAAAATTAATAATACACACTGTAGTACCCAGAATATGGCAAGAAACCCTCATAACAGTAGAAAATTAAAAACTCACACTTAAGGACCTCAAATATGGCAAGAAAACCTGAAAAATGTGGAAAATGAGCATAATCACAGTGTAGGAACCAGAATTCCGAAAATACTTGAAAAATGTCGTAAATGAGAAAATCACATTTTAGGACCCAGAATATGGGGAGAAACCCTGAGAAACGTGGAAAATTAAAAATACACTCTGTAGCACTGAGAATATGGCAAGAAACCCTCAACAAAGTAGAAAATTAAAAACTCACACTGAAGGATCCCGAATATGGCGCGAAAACATGAAAAAGGTAGAAAATGAGAATAATCACACTGTATTACCCAGAATTACAAAAACATGAAAAACATCGAAAATGAGAAAATCACACTTGTAGGACCCAAAATACGGAAAAACTTGAAAAACGTGGAAAATGAGAAAATCACACTGGAGAAACCAGAATATGCCGAACAACCATGAAAAACCTGAAAATTAAAAATTCACACTATTGGACACAGAATATGGTGAGAAACCATGAAAAGACTGG
Source organism: Mus caroli (assembly GCF_978045245.1). NCBI lineage: Eukaryota > Metazoa > Chordata > Mammalia > Rodentia > Muridae > Mus > Mus caroli. The sequence continues at coordinate 253,466 of NW_028227395.1, read as the reverse complement.
ACAATTAAAAATTCACACTTCATTACCCAGATATGGAGAGAAATACTGAAAACCGTGGGAAAAAATTCACACTGAAGGACCTGGAATACGGCAAGAGACCCTGAAAAAACATGGAAATGAGAAAATCACACAGTACGACCCAGAATATGACGAAAAAACCTGAAAAAGATAAAATATTAAAATATCACACGGAAGGACCCGGAATATGGCGAAAAACCTGAAAAACCAGGAAGATAAAAAACTCACACTGAAGGACACAGAATATGGCGAGAAAACCTGAAAAAAGTAGAAAATTAAAAATTCACACTGAAAGACCCCGAATATGGTTTGAAAACCTGAAAAAGGTGGAAAATGAGAATAATCACACTGTAGGACCCAGATTATGCCCAGAAACCCTGAAAACGTGTAAAATTAAAAAAACATGCTGTAGGACCCAGAATATGGCGAGAAAACCTGAAAAGAGTAGAAAATTAAAAATTCACACTGAAGGACCCCGAATATGGTGAGAAAACCTGAAAAAGGTGGAAAATGAGAATAATCACACTGTAGGACCCAGATTTTGCCCAGAAACCCTGAAAACGTGGAAAATTAAAAATACATGCTGTAGGACCCAGAATATGGCGAGAAACCCTGAAAAAAGTTCAAAATTACAAACTCACACTGTAGGACCCCAAATATGGCGAGAAACCCTGAAAAAGGTGCAAAATGAGAAAATCACATTTCAGGACCCAGAATATGCCGAGAAAATGTGAAAAACGTGAAAATTAAAAATTCACACTAACGGACCCAGAATATGGCGAGAAAAAGTTAATAAAAAAGTAGAAAATTAAAATCTCACAGTGAAGGAGCCCAAACATGGCGAGAAAACCTGAAAAAGGTGGAAAATGAGAAAATCACACTGTAGGATCCAGAATATGGTGAGAAACCCTGAAGAAAGTAGAAAAATACAAACTGACACTGAAGGACCCCAAATATGGGGAGAAAACCTGAAAAAGGTGGAAAATAAGAAAATCACACTGCAGGACCCAGAATATTTCAAGAAACACTGAAAAACGTGAAAATTAAAAACTCACACTGTTGGACACAGAATATGGCGAGAAACCATGAAAAAAAGTGGATAATTAAAATTCACACTGTATTACCCATAATATGGGGAGAAATACTGAAAAACGTGGAAAATTAAAAATCCACACTGAAGGACCTGGAATATGGCAAGAAAACCTGAAAACGTGGAAATGAGAAAATCACAGTGTAGGACCCAGAATATGAAGAAAAAACCTGAAAAACGTGGAAAATGAAAAATACATACTATAGGACACAGTTTATGGCGAGAAACCCTGAAAGAGTAGAAAATTAAAAACTCACACTGAAGGACCCCAAATATGGCAAGAAACCCTGAAAAAAGTAGAAAATTACAAACTGACACTGAAGAACCCCAATTATGGCCAGAAAACCTGAAAAAGTTGGAAAATGAGAAAATCACACTGTAGGACCCAGAATTACGAAAAAACTTGAAAAACGTCCAAAATAATAAAATCACACTGCAGGACCCAGAATATGCCGAGAAACATTGAAAAACATGAAAATTAAAAATTGACACTGTCAGACACAGAATAAGGGAGAAACCATGAAAAAAGTGGAAAATTAAATATTCACACTGCATTACCCAGAATATGGCGAGAAATACTAAAAAACGTGGAAAATTAAAAATTCACACTGAAGGACATGGAATATGGCAAGAAAACCTGAAAAAGTGGAAATGAGAAAATCACACTGTAGGACCCAGAATATGAGAAAAAATCTGAAAAAGGTGGAAAATTAAAAATTCACACTGAAGGATCCGGAATATGGTGAAAAAACCTGAAAAACGAGGAAAATTAAAAACTCACACTGAAGGACCCAGAATATGGCGAGAAACCCTGAAAGAGTAGAAATTTAAAAACTCACACTGATGGACCCCAAATATGGCGAGAAAACCTGAAAAATGGGGAAAATGAGAATAATCACATTGAGGGACCCAGAATTGGGAAAAAACTTGAAAAACCTCAAAAATGAGAAAATCACACTGCAGGACCCAGAATATGCCTAGATTCCCTGAAAACCTGGAAAATTAAAAATACAAGCTGTAGGACCAAGAATATGGAGAGAAGCCCTGAAAAAGTAGAAAATTAAAAACTCACACTGAAGGACCCCAAATATGTCGAGAAAACCTGAAAAATTTGGAAAATGAGAAAGTCACACTGTAAGACCCAGAATATGACGAAAAAACCTGAAAAATGTGGAAAATTAAAAATTCACACAGAAGGACCTGGAATATGTCAAGAAAACCTGAAAAATTGGAAATGAGAAAATCACACTGTAGGACCCAGAATATGACGAAAAAACCTGAAAAACGTGGAAAAATAAAAATTCACACTGAAGGACCCAGAATATGGTGAGAATACCTGAAAAACGAGGAAAATTAAAAACTCACACTGAATGACCCAGAATACGGCGAGAAACCATGAAAGAGTAGAAAATTAAAAATTCACACTGACGGACCCCAAATATGGCGAAAAAACCTGAAAAATGAGGAAAATGAGAAAATCACATTGTAAGACCCAGAATATGACGAAAAAACCTGAATAATGTGGAAAATAAAAAATTCACAGTGAAGGACACGGAATATGGCGAGAATACCTGAAAAACGAGGAAAATTAAAAACTCATACTGAAGGACACAGAATATGGCGAGAAACCTTGAAAAAAGTAGAAAATTAAAAATTCACACTGAAAGACCCCAAATATGTCGAGAAAACCTGATAAAGGTGGAAAATGAGAATAATCACACTGTAGGACCCAGAATTGCCAAAAAACTTGAAAAACCATAAAAATGAGAAAATCACACTGCAGGACACAGAATATGCCGAGAAACCCTGAAAACGTGGAAAATTAAAAATTAACACTGAAGGACCTGGAATATGGCAAGAAAACCTGAAAAACGTGGAAATGAGAAAAATCACAGTGTAGGACCCAGAATATGAAGAAAAAACCTGTAAAACTTGAAAAATTAATAATTCACACTGAAGAACCCAGAATATTGTGAGAAAATCTGAAAAACGTCGAAAATGAAAAATACACACTGTAGGACCCAGAACATGGCAAGAAACCCTGAAAGAGTAGAAAATTAAAAACTCACACTGAAGGACCCCAAATATGGCAAGAAACCCTGAAAAAAGTAGAAAATTACAAACTGACACTGAAGAACCCCAATTATGGCGAGAAAACATGAAAAAGGTGGAAAATGAGAAAATCACACTGTAGGACCCAGAATTACGAAAAAACTTGAAAATATCGAAAATGAGAAAATCACACTGTAGGACCCAGAATATGCCAAGAAACCCTGAAAACGTGAAAAATTAAAAATACAACGTTTAGGACCCAGAATACGGCGAGAAACCCTGAAAAACTTAGAAAATTACAAACTCACACTGAAGGACCCGAAAAATGGCTAGAAAGGCTGAAAAAGGTGGAAAATGAGAAAATCACACTGTAGGACCCAGAATTACGAAAAAACTTGAAAAATGTGGAAAATGAGAAAATCACACTGTAGGACCCAGAATATGCCGAGAAACGCTGAAAAAAGTGAAACATTAAATATTCACACTGTCGGACCAAGAATATTACCAAAAAAAAACCTTAAAAACGTGGAAAATTAAAAATTTACACTGTGGGACCCAGAATATGGCGAGAAACACTGAAAAATGTGGAAAATTAAATTCACACTGTAGGAACCAGAATATGCCGAGAAAACCTGAAAAAGTTTGAAAATGAAAAAATCACACTGTGGGACTGAGAATATGATGAAAAAAAAAACGTAAAAACATGGAAAATTAAAAACTCCCACTGAAAAACCTAGAATATGGCAAGAAACCCTGAAAAAGGTGGAAAATGAGAAATTCACACTGTAGGACCCAGAATATGATGATAAACACTGAAAAATATTGAAAAATAAAAATTCACACTATAGGACCAGAATATGGAAAAAAACCTTGAAAAACGTGGAAAATTAAAAATTCACACTGCAGGACCCAGAATATGCTGAGAAAACCTGAAAAAGGTGGAAAATGAGAAAATCACACTGTAGGACGGAGAATTGGGGAAAAAAACTTGAAAAAAGTCAAAAATTGGAAAATCACACAGTAGGAGCCAGAATATGCCAGAAACCCTGAAAACGTGGAAAATTAAAAATACACGCTGTAGGATTCAAAATATGGCAATAAACCCTGAAAGAAGTAGAAAATTAAAAACTCACACTGAAGGACCCGGAATATGGCGAGAAAACCTGAAAAATGTGGAAAATGAGAAAATCAACCTGTAGGACATAGAAATGCGAAAAAACTTAAAAAAAGTGGAAAATGAGAAAATCACATTGTAGGACCCAGAATATGCCAAGAAACCCTGAAAAACGAGAAAAAATAAAAATATGCTTTTTGGAGCCAGAATATTGCAAGAAACACAGTAAAAAGTAGAAAATTAAAAACTCACACTGAAGGACCCGGAATATGGCAAAAAACCTGAAAAAGGTGGAAAATGAGTATAATCAACAGTAGGACACAGAATAGCGATAAAACTTGAAAAACGTGCCCAGAATATGGCGAGAAATACTGAAAAACGTGGAAAATTAAAAATTCAGACTGAAGGACCTGGAATATGGCAAGAAAACCTGAAAAACGAGGAAATGGGAAAATCACACTGTAGGAGCCAGAATATGCCGAGAAACCTTGAAAAACGTGGAAAATTAAAAATACACTCTGTAGGACCCAGAATATGGCGAGAAACCCTGAAAAAAGTAGAAAATTAAAAACTCACATTGAAGGACCCCGAATATGGCGAGAAAACCTGAAAAAGGTGGAAAATGAGAAAATCACACTGTAGGACCCATAATATTACAAAAAACTTGAAAGAAGTGGAAAATTAAAAATTCACAGTGAAGGACCCAGAATATGGCGAGAAAACCTGAAAAACGAGGAAAATTCAAAATTCACACTGTAGGACCCAGAATATGGCTAGAAAACCTGAAAAAGTTGGAAAATGAGAATAATCACACTGTAGGACCAAGATATGTGAAAAAACTTGAAAAATTTCAAAATTGAGAAAAATCACACTGTAGGACCCAGAATATGCTGAGAAACCCTGAAAAACGTGGAAAATTAAAAATACACGCTGTAGGACCCATAATATGTCGAGAAACCCTGAAAAATTAGAAATGTAAAAACTCACACTGAAGGACCCCAAATATGGCAAGAAAACATGAAAAAGGTGAAAAAAGAGAAAATCACACTGTAGGACCCAGAAATATGAAAAAACTTGAAAAATGTGGAAAATGAGAAAATCACACTGCAGAAACCAGAATATGCCGAACAACCATGAAAAACCTGAAAATTAAAAATTCACACAGTCGGACACAGAATATGGTGAGAAACCATGAAAAAAGTGAACAATTAAAAATTCACAATTTATTACCCAGATATGGCGAGAAATACTGAAAACCGTGGAAAAAAATTCACACTGAAGGACCTGGAATACGGCAAGTGACCCTGAAAAACAGGGAAATGAGAAAAATCACACAGTAGGACCCAGCATATGGCGAGAAAACCTGAAAAAAGTAGAAAATTAAAAATTCACACTGAAGGACCCCGAATATTGCAAGAAAACCTGAAAAGGGTGGAAAATGAGAATAATCAATCTGTAGGACCCAGCTTATGCCTAGAAACCCTGAAAACGTGGAAAATTAAAAATACATGCTGTAGGACCCAGAATATGGCGTGTAACCCTGAAAAAAGTTGAAAATAACAAACTCACACTGTAGGACCCCAAATATGGCGAGAAACCCTGCAAAAGGTGGAAAATGAGAAAATCACACTGCAGGATCCAGAATATGCCGAGAAAATGTGAAAAACGTGAAAATTAATAATTCACACTAACGGACCAAGAATATGGCGAGAAACACTTAATAAAAAAGTAGGAAATTAAAAACTCACAGTGAAGGAGCCCAAACATGACCAGAAAAACCTGAAAAAGGTGGAAAATGAGAAAATCACACTGTAGGATCCAGAATATGGCAAGAAATCCTGAAAAAAGTAGAAAAATAAAAACTCACACTGAAGGACCCCAAATATGGCAAGAAAACCCGAAAAAGGTGGAAAATGAGAAAATCACACAGTAGGACCCAGAATTACAAAAAAAACTTGAAAAAAGTGGAAAATGAGAAAATCACACTGCAGGACCAAGAATATTTAGAGAAATCCTGAAAAACGTGAAAATTAAAAATTCACACTCCAGGACCTAGAATATGCCGAGAAACCCTGAAAAACGTGAAAATTAAAAATTCACATTATCGGACCCTAAAAAACGAGGAAAACACAAAACTCACGCTGTAGGACACAGAATATGTCGAGAAACCCTGAAAAATTAGAAAATTAAAAACTCACACTGAAGAAACCCAAATATGGCGAGAGAACATGAAAAATGTAGAAAATTAAAAATAAACATGGCAATAAAACCTGAAAAACGAGGAAAAATCAAAACTCACACTGTAGAACCCAGAATATGGCGAGAAAACCTGAAAAAGGTGGAAAATGACAATAATCACACTGTAAGACCGAGATTTGGAAAAAAAAAATTGACAAATGTTGAAAATGAGAAAATCACACTGTAGGACCCAGAATATGCTGAGAAACCCTGAAAAACGTGGAAAATTAAAAATACACGATCTAGGACACAGAATATGGAGAGAAACCCTGAAAAATTAGAAAAGTAAAAAATCATACTGAAGGACCCCAACTATGGCGAGAAAACCTGAAATAGGTGGAAAATGAGAAAATCACACTGTAGGACCCAGAATTACGCAAAAACTTGAAAAACGTGGAAAATGAGAAAATCACACGGCAGGTGCCAGAATATGCAGAGAAACCCTGAAAAACGTGAAAATCAAAAATTCACACTGTCAGACACAGAATATGGCGAGAAATACTGAAAAACGTGGAAAATTAAAAATACACGCTCTAGGACCCAGAATATGGCTAGAAATCCTGAAAAAAGTAGAAAATTACAAACTCACACTGAAGGACCCCAAATATGGCTAGAAAACCTGAAAAATGTGGAAAATGAGAAAATCACACTGCAGAACCCAGAATATGCCGAGAAACCCTGAAAAACGTGAAAATTAAAAATTCACACTATATTACCCAGAATATGGCGAGAAATACTGAAAAACTTTGAAAATTAAAAATTCACACTGAAGAAACTGCAATATGGCAAAAAAAAAAAAAACCTGGAAAACGTGTAAATGAGAAAATTACTCTGTAGGACACAGAATATGACCAAAAAACCTGAAAAACGTGCAATATTAAAAATTCACAATTAAGGACCTGGAGTATGCCAGAAAACCTGAAAAACGTAGAAAATTAAAAATTAAAAAACTCACACTGAAGGACCCCAAATATGGCGAGAAACCCTGAAAAAAGTAGAAAATTAAAAATTCACACTGAAGAAACTGCAATATGGCAAAAAAAAAAAAAACCCTGGAAAACGTGGAAATGAGAAAATTACTCTGTAGGACACAGAATATGAAGAAGAAAACTGAAAAACGTGCAATATTAAAAATTCACAATTAAGGACCCGGAGTATGCCAGAAAACCTGAAAAACGTGGAAAATTAAAAATTCACAGAAAAGGACCTGGAATATGGTGAGAAAAACTGAAAAATTAGAAAATAAAAAACTCACACTGAAGGACCCCAAATATGGCGAGAAAACCTGAAAAAAGTGGAAAATGAGAAAATCACACGGCAGTACCCAGAATATGCAGAGAAACCCTGAAAAACGTGAAAATTAAAAATTCACACTGTTGGACACAGAATATGGCGAGAAATACTGAAAAACGTGGAAAATTAAAAATACACGCTGTAGGACCCAGAATATGGCTAGAAACCCTGAAAAAAGTAGAAAATTACAAACTCACACTGAAGACCCCTAATATGTCAAGAAATCCTGAAAAAGGTGGAAAATGAGAAAATCACTCTGTAGGACCCAGAATTGGGAAAAAACCTGAAAAATGTCGTAAATGAGAAAAATCACACTGTAGGACCCAGAATATGACAAAAAACCCTGAAAAACGTGGAAAATTAAAAATACACGCTGTAGGACAGAGAATATGCCAAGAAACCCTGAATAACGTGAAAATTAACGATTCACACTGTCAGTCAAAGAATATGGCAAGAAACCATGAAAAAAGTGGAAAATTAAAAATTCACACTGTATTACGCAAAATATGGAAATAATACTGAAAAACGTGAAAATTAAAAATTCACACTGAAGGACCTGGAATATGGCAAGAAAACCTGAAAAACGTGGAAATGAGAAAATCACACTGTAGGTCCCAGAATATGACGAAAAATCCTGAAAAAAGTAGAAAAGTAAAAATTCACACTGAAGGACCCAGAATATGTAGAGATAACCTGAAAAACAAGGAAAATTAAAAACTCACACTGAGGGACCCAGAATATGGCAAGAAAACCTGAAAAAAGTAGAAAATTAAAAATTCACACTGAAGGACCCCGAATATGGCCAGAAAAACTGAAAAAGGTGGAAAATGACAATAATCACACTGTAGGACCCAGAATTGCGAAAAAACTTGAAAAGCATCGAAAATGAGAAAATCACACTGTAGGACCCATAATGTGCCGAGAAACCCTGAAAATGTGGTAAATTAAAAATACATGGTGTAGGACCCAGAATATGGCGAGACACCCTGAAAAAGTAGAAAATTAAAAACTCACAGTGAAGTACCCCAAGAATTGCGAAAAAACTTGAAAATCGTGGAAAATGAGAAAATCACACTGCTGGACCCAGAATATGCAGATAAACCCTGAAAAACGTGAAAATTAAAAATCCACACTGTCAGACACAGAATATGGCAAGAATCATGAAAAAAGTTGAAAATTAAAAATTCACACTGAAGGACCCCTCATATGGCAAGAAAACCTGAAAAACAAGGAAAATTCAAAACTCACACTATAGGACAGAGAATATGGCGAGAAATCCTGAAAAAGATGGAAAATGAGAATAATCACACTATAGAACCCAAATTTGGAAAAAAAAAATTGAAAAACGTCGAAAATGAGAAAATCACACTGTAGGACCCAGAATATGCCTAGAAACCCTGAAAACGTGGAAAATTAAAAATATACGCTGTAG
>NW_028227395.1:146037-244129 GCF_978045245.1 Mus caroli | reverse complement strand
TCTCGACATATTGTGGGTTCTACAGCGTATATTTTTAATTTTCCACGTTTTCAGGGTTTCTAGGCATATTCTGGGTCCTACAGTGTGATTTTCTCATTTTCGACGTTTTTCAATTTTTTTTTTCCAAATTTGGGTTCTATAGTGTGATTATTCTCATTTTCCATCTTTTTCAGGATTTCTCGCCATATTCTCTGTCCTATAGTGTGAGTTTTGAATTTTCCTTGTTTTTCAGGTTTTCTTGCCATATGAGGGGTCCTTCAGTGTGAATTTTTAATTTTCAACTTTTTTCATGATTCTTGCCATATTCTGTGTCTGACAGTGTGGATTTTTAATTTTCACGTTTTTCAGGGTTTATCTGCATATTCTGGGTCCAGCAGTGTGATTTTCTCATTTTCCACGATTTTCAAGTTTTTTCGCAATTCTTGGGGTACTTCACTGTGAGTTTTTAATTTTCTACTTTTTTCAGGGTTTCACGACATATTCTGTGTCCTACAGCGTGAGTTTTGGGTTTTCCTCGTTTTTCAGGGTTTCTCGCCATATTCTGGGTCCTACAGCGTGTATTTTTAATTTTCCATGTTTTCAGGGTTTCTCGGCATATTCTGGGTCCTACAGTGTGATTTTCTCATTTTCGATGTTTTTCAGGTTTTTCGCAATTCTGGGTCCTTCAGTGTGAATTTTTAATTTTCTACTTTTTTCAGGTTCTCTCTCCATATTTGGGGGTCCTTCAGTGTAAGTTTATAATTTTCTAAATTTTCAGGATTTCTCAACATATTCTGTGTCCTAGAGCTTGTATTTTTAATTTTCCACGTTTTTCAAGTTTTTTCGTCATATTCTGGGTCCTGCAGTGTGATTTTCTCATTTTCCACGTTTTTCAAGTTTTTTCGTAATTCTGGGTCCTTCAGTGTGATTTTCTCATTTTTCAACTTTTTCAGGTTTTCTCACCATATTTGGGGTCCTTCCGTGTGATTTTTTACTTTTCTAATTTTTCAGTGTTTCTCGACATATTCTGGGTCCTACAGCGTATATTTTTAATTTTCCACGTTTTCAGGGTTTCTCGCCATATTCTGGGTCCTACAGTGTGATTTTCTCATTTTCGACGTTTTTCAATTTTTTTTTCCAAATCTGGGTTCTGTAGTGTGATTATTCTCATTTTCCATCTTTTTCAGGATTTCTCGCCATATTCTGGGTCCTATAGTGTGAGTTTTGAATTTTCCTTGTTTTTCAGGTTTTCTCGCCATATGAGGGGGTCTATCAGTGTGATTTTTTAATTTTCCACGTTTTCAATATTTCTCGCCATATACTGGGTAATACAGTGTGAATTTTGAATTTTCCACTTTTTTCATGATTCTTGCCATATTCTGTGTCCGACAGTGTGAATTTTTAATTTTCACGATTTTTAGGGTTTATCGGCATATTCTGGGTCCAGCAGTGTGATTTTCTCATTTTCCACGATTTTCAAGTTTTTTCGCAATTCTTGGGGTACTTCACTGTGAGTTTTTAATTTTCTACTTTTTTCAGGTTTTCTCGCCATATTCTGGGTCCTACACCATGTATTTTTAATTTACCACATTTTCAGGGTTTATCGGCACATTATGGGTCCTACAGTGTGATTTTCTCATTTTCGATGCTTTTCAAGTTTTTTCGCAATTCTGGGTCCTACAGTGTGATTATTGTCATTTTCCACCTTTTTCAGTTTTTCTGGCCATATTCGGGGTCCTTCATGTGAATTTTTAATTTTCTACTTTTTTCAGGTTTTCTTGCCATATTCTGGGTCCCTCAGTGTGAGTTTTTAATTTTCCTTGTTTTTCAGGTTATCTCTACATATTCTGGGTCCTTCAGTGTGAATTTTTACTTTTCTACTTTTTTCAGGATTTTTCGTCATATTCTGGGACCTACAGTGTGATTTTCTCATTTCCACGTTTTTCAGGTTTTCTTGCCATATTCCAGGTCCTTCAGTGTGAATTTTTAATTTTCACGTTTTTCAGTATTATTTCCATATTTTGCGTAATACAGTGTGAATTTTTAATTTTCCACTTTTTTCATGGTTTCTTGCCATATTCTTTGACTGACAGTGTGAATCGTTAATTTTCACGTTATTCAGGGTTTCTTGGCATATTCTCTGTCCTACAGCGTGTATTTTTAATTTTCCACGTTTTCAGGGTTTTTTGTCATATTCTGGGTCCTACAGTGTGATTTTTCTCATTTACGACATTTTTCAGGTTTTTTCCCAATTCTGGGTCCTACAGAGTGATTTTCTCATTTTCCACCTTTTTCAGGATTTCTTGACATATTAGGGGTCTTCAGTGTGAGTTTGTAATTTTCTACTTTTTTCAGGGTTTCTAGCCATATTCTGGGTCCTACAGCGTGTATTTTTAATTTTCCACGTTTTTCAGTATTTCTCGCCATATTCTGTGTCCAACAGTGTGAATTTTTAATTTTCACGTTTTTCAGGGTTTCTCTGCATATTCTGGGTACTGCCGTGTGATTTTCTCATTTTCCACTTTTTTCAGGTTTTCTCGCCATATTTGGGGTCCTTCAGTGTGAGTTTTTTATTTTCTAATTTTTCAGTTTTTCTCACCATATTCCAGGTCCTTTTCTGTGAATTTTTAATTTTCCACGTTTTTCAGGTTTTCTGGCATACTCCGGGTCCTTAATTGTGAATTTTTAATATTGCACGTTTTTCAGTTTTCTTCTTCATATTCTGTGTCCTACAGAGTAATTTTCTCATTTCCACGTTTTCCAGGGGTTTTTTTTTTGCCATATTGCAGTTTCTTCAGTGTGAATTTTTAATTTTCTACTTTTTTCAGGGTTTCTCGCCATATTTGGGGTCCTTCAGTGTGAGTTTTTTAATTTTTAATTTTCTACGTTTTTCAGGTTTTCTGGCATACTCCAGGTCCTTAATTGTGAATTTTTAATATTGCACGTTTTTCAGGTTTTTTGGTCATATTCTGTGTCCTACAGAGTAATTTTCTCATTTACACGTTTTCCAGGTTTTTTTTTTTTTTGCCATATTGCAGTTTCTTCAGTGTGAATTTTTAATTTTCAAAGTTTTTCAGTATTTCTCGCCATATTCTGGGTAATATAGTGTGAATTTTTAATTTTCACGTTTTTCAGGGTTTCTCGGCATATTCTGGGTTCTGCAGTGTGATTTTCTCATTTTCCACATTTTTCAGGTTTTCTAGCCATATTTGGGGTCCTTCAGTGTGAGTTTGTAATTTTCTACTTTTTTCAGGATTTCTAGCCATATTCTGGGTCCTAGAGCGTGTATTTTTAATTTTCCACGTTTTTCAGTATTTCTCGCCATATTCTGTGTCTGACAGTGTGAATTTTTGATTTTCACGTTTTTCAGGGTTTCTCAGCATATTCTGGGTCCTACAGTGTGATTTTCTCATTTTCAACATTTGTCAATTTTTTTTTTCCAAATCTCGGTCTTACAGTGTGATTATTGTCATTTTCCACCTTTTTCAGGTTTTCTCGCCATATTCTGGGTTCTACAGTGTGAGTTTTGATTTTTCCTCGTTTTTCAGGTTTTATTGCCATGTTTATTTTTAATTTTCTACATTTTTCATGTTCTCTCGCCATATTTGGGTTTCTTCAGTGTGAGTTTTTAATTTTCTAATTTTTCAGGGTTTCTCGACATATTCTGTGTCCTACAGCGTGAGTTTTGTGTTTTCCTCGTTTTTTAGGGTCCGATAATGTGAATTTTTAATTTTCACGTTTTTCAGGGTTTCTCGGCATATTCTAGGTCCTGGAGTGTGAATTTTTAATTTTCACGTTTTTCAGGATTTCTCTAAATATTCTTGGTCCTGCAGTGTGATTTTCTCATTTTCCACTTTTTTCAAGTTTTTTTTTGTAATTCTGGGTCCTACTGTGTGATTTTCTCATTTTCCACCTTTTTCGGGTTTTCTTGCCATATTTGGGGTCCTTCAGTGTGAGTTTTTATTTTTCTACTTTTTCAGGATTTCTTGCCATATTCTGGATCCTACAGTGTGATTTTCTCATTTTCCACCTTTTTCAGGTTTTTCTGGTCATGTTTGGGCTCCTTCACTGTGAGTTTTTAATTTCCTACTTTTTTATTAAGTGTTTCTCGCCATATTCTGGGTCCGTTAGTGTGAATTATTAATTTTCACGTTTTTCACATTTTCTCGGCATATTCTGGATCCTGCAGTGTGATTTTCTCATTTTCCACCTTTTGCAGGGTTTCTCGCCATATTTGGGGTCCTACAGTGTGAGTTTGTTATTTTCAACTTTTTTCAGGGTTACACGCCATATTCTGGGTCCTACAGCATGTATTTTTAATTTTCCACGTTTTCAGGGTTTCTAGGCATAAGCTGGGTCCTACAGATTGATTATTCTCATTTTCCACCCTTTTCAGGTTTTCTTGCAATATTCGGGGTCCTTCAGTGTGAATTTTTAATTTTCTACTTTTTTCAGGTTTTCTCGCCATATGCTGGGTCCTACTGTGTGATTTTTCTCATTTCCCTGTTTTTCAGGGTCACTTGCCGTATTCCAGGTCCTTCAGTGTGAATTTTTTTCCACGGTTTTCAGTATTTCTCGCCATATCTGGGTAATAAATTGTGAATTTTTAATTGTCCACTTTTTTCATGGTTTCTCACCATATTCTGTGTCCGACTGTGTGAATTTTTAATTTTCAGGTTTTTCATGGTTGTTCGGCATATTCTGGTTTCTGCAGTGTGATTTTCTCATTTTCCACATTTTTCAAGTTTTTTCATATTTCTGGGTCCTACAGTGTGATTTTCTCTTTTTTCACCTTTTTCATGTTTTCTTGCCATATTTGGGGTCCTTCAGTGTGAGTTTTTACATTTCTAATTTTTCAGGGTTTCTCGACATATTATGGGTCCTACAGCGTGTATTTTTAATTTTCCACGTTTTTCAGGGTTTCTCAGCATATTCTGGGTCCTACAGTGTGATTTTTCTCAATTTTGAAATTTTTCAAGTTTTTTCACATATCTTGGTCCTACAGTGTGATTATTCTCATTTTCCAACTTTTTCAGGTTTTCTAGCCATATTCTGGGTCCTACAGTGTGAATTTTGAATTTTCCTCGTTTTTCAGGTTTTCTCGCCATATTCTGGGTCCTTCACTGTGAATTTTTAATTTTCCACTTCTTTCAAGTTTTTTGTAATATTATGGGTCCTACAGTGTGATTTTCTCATTTTCCACCTTTTTCAGGTTTTCTCGCCATATTCGGGGTCCTTCAATGTGAGTTTTTAATTTTCTACTTTTTTCAGGGTTTCTCGCCATATTCTGGGTCCTACAGAGTGTATTTTTAATTTTCCACGTTTTTCAAGGTTTCTCGGCATATTCTGGCTCCTACAGTGTGATTTTCCCATTTCCTCGTTTTTCAGGTTTTCTTGCCATATTCCAGGTCCTTCAGTCTGAATTTTTAATTTTCCACGTTTTTCAGTATTTCTCGCCATATTCTGGGCACGTTTTTCAAGTTTTATCGCTATTCTGTGTCCTACTGTTGATTATACTCATTTTCCACCTTTTTCAGGTTTTTTGCCATATTCCGGGTCCTTCAGTATGAGTTTTTAATTTTCTACTTTTTACTGTGTTTCTTGCAATATTCTGGCTCCAAAAAGCATATTTTTATTTTTTCTCGTTTTTCAGGGTTTCTTGGCATATTCTGGGTCCTACAATGTGATTTTCTCATTTTCCACTTTTTTAAGTTTTTTCGCATTTCTATGTCCTACAGGTTGATTTTCTCATTTTCCACATTTTTCAGGTTTTCTCGCCATATTCCGGGTCCTTCAGTGTGAGTTTTTAATTTTCTACTTCTTTCAGGGTTTATTGCCATATTTTGAATCCTACAGCATGTATTTTTAATTTTCCACGTTTTCAGGGTTTCTGGCATATTCTGGCTCCTACTGTGTGATTTTCCAATTTTTGACTTTTTTCAAGTTTTTTTCCCCAATTCTCCGTCCTACAGTGTGATTTTCTCATTTTCCACCTTTTTCAGGTTTTCTCAGCATATTCTGGGTCCTGCAGTGTGAATTTTTAATTTTCCACGTTTTTCAAGGTTTTTTTCCATATTCTGGTCCTATAGTGTGAATTTTTATTTTTCAATATTTTTCAGTGTTTATCATCATATTCTGGGTCCTACAGTGTGAATTTCTCATTTTCCACCTTTTTCAGGGTTTCTTGCCATATTCTAGGTTTTTCAGTGGGAGTTTTTAATTTTCCATGTTTTTACGTTTTTTTTTTCATCATATTCTCAGTCCCACAGTGTGATTTTTTCATTTTCAAACTTTTTCAGGTTTTCTCGGCATATTCTGGTTCCTACAGTGTGAATTTAATTTTCCACATTTTTCAGTGTTTCTCGCCATATTCTGGGTCCCACAGTGTAAATTTTTAATTTTCCACGTTTTTAAGGTTTTTTTTTGGTAATATTCTTGGTCCGACAGTGTGAATATTTAATGTTTCACTTTTTTCAGCGTTTCTCGGCATATTCTGGGTCCTACAGTGTGATTTTCTCATTTTCCACATTTTTCAAGTTTTTTCGTAATTCTGGGTCCTACAGTGTGATTTTCTCATTTTCCACCTTTTTCAGCCTTTCTAGCCATTTTTCGGGTCCTTCAGTGTGAGTTTGTAATTTTCTAAGTTTTTCAGGGTTTCTCGCCGTATTCTGGGTCCTAAACGTTGTATTTTTAATTTTTCACGTTTTCAGGGTTTCTTGGCATATTCTGGGTCCTACAGTGTGATTTTCTCATTTTCGATATTTTCAAGTTTTTTCGTAATTCTGGGTCCTACAGTGTGATTTTCTCATTTTCCACCTTTTTCATGTTTTCTCGCCATAATTGGGGTTCTTCAGTGTCAGTTTGTAATTTTCTACTTTTTTCAGGGTTTCTTGCCATATTTGGGGTCCTTCAGTGTGAGTTTTTAATTTTCTACTCTTTCAGGGTTTCTTGCCATGTTCTGGGTCCTACAGTGTGTATTTTTCATTTTCGACGTTTTTCAGATTTTCTCACAATATTCTGGGTTCTTCAGTGTGAATTATTAATTTTTCAAGTTTTACAGGTTTTTTCTTCATATTCTGGGTCCTACACTGTGATTTTTCTCATTTCCACGTTTTTCAGGTTTTCTTGCCATATTCCAGGTCCTTCAGTGTTAATTTTTAATTTTCCACGTTTTCAGGGTTTCTCGGCATATTCTGTGTCCTGCAGTGTGATTTTCTCATTTTTATGGTTTTTCAAGTTTTTTGGCAATTCTGGGTCCTACAGTGTGATTATTCTCATTTTCCACCTTTATCAGGTTTTCTCGACATATTTGGGGTCTTTCAGTGTGAATTTTTAATTTTCTACTTTTTTCAAGGTTTCTCGCCATATTCTGTGTCCTTCAGTATGAGTTTTTAATTTTCCTCGTTTTTCAGGTATTCTCGCCATATTCCGTGTCCTTCACTGTGAATTTTTTATTTTCCACATTATTCAGGTTTTTTCGTCATATTCTGGGTCTTACAATGTGATTTTCTCATTTTCCTCATTTTTCAGGTTTTTTCGCCATATTTGGGGTCCGTCAGTGTGAATTTTTAATTTTCTACTCTTTCATGGTTTCTCGCCGTATTCTGGGTCATTCAGTGTGAGTTTTTAATTTTCCTCGTTTTTCAGGTATTCTCACCATATTCTGGGTCCTTCAGTGTGAATTTTTATTTTTCCACGTTTTTCAGGTTTTTTCGTCATATTCTGGGTCCTACAGTGTGATTTTCTCATTTCCAATTTTTCAGGTTTTCTTGACATATTCCAGGTCCTTCTGTGTGAATTTTTAATTTTCCACATTTTTCAGGTTTTTTCGTCATATTCTGGGTCTTACAGTGTGACTTTCTCATTTTCCAAATTTTTCAGGTTTTCTCGACATATTTGGGGTCCTTCAGTGTGAGTTTTTAATTTTCTACTTTTTCAGGGCTTCTCTCCATATTCTTGGTCCTACAGCTTGTATTTTTAATTTTCCAGGTTTTCAGGGAATCTAGGCATATTCTGGGTCCTGCAGTGTGATTTTCTCATTTTTGAGGTTTTTCAAGTTTTTTCCCAATTCTGGGTCCCTCAATGTGATTATTCTCATTTTCCCCATTTTTCAGGTTTTCTCGCCATATTTGGGGTCCATCAGTGTGAGTTTTTAAATTTCTACTCTTTCAGGGTTTCTCGCCATATTCTGGGTCCTTCAGTGTGAGTTTTTAATTTTCCTCGTTTTTCAGGTTTTTTCACCATATTCCGGATCCTTCAGTGTGAATTTTTAATTTTCCAC
Source organism: Mus caroli (assembly GCF_978045245.1). Classification (NCBI taxonomy): domain Eukaryota; kingdom Metazoa; phylum Chordata; class Mammalia; order Rodentia; family Muridae; genus Mus; species Mus caroli. The sequence goes on along the minus strand of NW_028227395.1, from coordinate 235,869 downwards.
CTTTTTCAGATTTTTTCTCATATTCTGGGTCCTACAGTGTGATTTTCTCATTTCCACTTTTTCAGGTTTTCTTGCCATATTCCATGTCCTTCAGTGTGAATTTTTAATTTTCCACGTTTTTTAGTATTTCTCGCCATATTCTGGGTAATGCAGTGTGAATATTTAATTTTCCACTTTTTTCATGGTTTCTCCCTTATTCTGTGTCTGACAGTGTCAATTTTTAATTTTCATGTTTTTCAATGTTTCTCGGCATATTCTGGGTCCTGCAGTGTGATTTTATTATTTTGGACGTTTTTCAAGTTTTTTCGTAATTCTGGGTCCTACAGTGTGATTTTCTCATTTTCCAACTTTTTCAGGTTTTCTGGCCATAATTGGGGTTCTTCAGTGTCAGTTTGTAATTTTCTACTTTTTTCAGGGTTTCTTGCCATATTTGGGGTCCTTCAGTGTGAGTTTTTAATTTTCTACTCTTTCAGGGTTTCTCGCCATAAACTGTGTCCTATAGTATGTATTTTTCATTTTCCACGTTTTTCAGGTTTTTTCTTCATATTCTGGGTCCTACACTGTGATTTTCTCATTTCCACGTTTTCAGGTTTTCTTGCCATATTCCAGGTCCTTCAGTGTGGATTTTTAATTTTCCACGTTTTTCAGTATTTCTCCCCATATTATGGGTAATACAGTGTGAATTTTAATTATCCACTTTTTTTCATGGTTTCTCGCCATATTCTGTGTCCAACAGTGTGAGTTTTTAATTTTCACGTTTTTCAGTGTTTCTTGAAATATTCTGGGTCCTGCAGTGTGATTTTCTTATTTTCCACCTTTTTCAGGTTTTCTCCCCATATTTGGGGTCCTTCAGTGTCAGTTTGTATTTTTCTACTTTCTTCAGGGTTTCTCACCATATTCTGGATCCTACAGTGTGATTTTCTCATTTTCCACCTTTTTCAGGTTTTCTCGCCATGTTTGGGCTCCTTCACTGTGAGATTTTAATTTTCTACTTTTTTATTAACTTTTTCTCGCCATATTCTGGGTCCCTTAGTGTGAATTTTTAATTTTCACGTTTTTCACATTTTCTCGGCATATTCTGGGTCCTGAAATGTGATTTTCTCATTTTGCACCCTTTTCAGGGTTTCTCGCCATATTTGGGGTCCTACAGTGTGAGTTTGTAATTTTGAACTTTTTTCAGGGTTTCTCGCCATATTCTGGGTCCTACAGCATGTATTTTTAATTTTCCACGTTTTCAGGGTTTCTGGGCAAATCTGGGTCCTACAGTGTGATTATTCTCATTTTCCACCTTTTTCAGGTTTTCTCACCATATTCGGGGTCCTTCAGTGTGAATTTTTAATTTTCTACTCTTTTCAGGTTTTCTCGCCATATTCTGGGTCCTACAGCATGTTTTTTTAATTTTACACGTTTTCAGGGTTTCTGGGCATAATCTGGGTCCTACAGTGTGATTATTCTCATTTTCCACGTTTTTCAGGTTTTCAAACCATATTCGGGGTCTTTCAGTGTGAATTTTTAATTTTCTACTTTTTTCAGGTTTTCTCGCCATATTCTGTGTCCTTCAGTGTGAGTTTTTTATCTTCCTGGTTTTTCAGGTTTTTCGCCATATTCCGGGTCCTTCCGTGTGATATTTTAATATTTTATCTTTTTCAGGTTTTTTCGTCATATTCTGGGTCGTACTGTGTGATTTTCTCATTTCCATGTTTTTTCAGGGTCTCTTGCCGTATTCCAGGTCCTTCAGTGTGAATTTTTTCCCACGGTTTTCAGTATTTCTCTCCATATCTGGGTAATGAAGTGTGAATTTTTAATTGTCCAGTCTTTTCATGGTTTCTCACCATATTCTGTGTCCAATAGTGTGAATTTTTAATTTTCAGGTTTTTCATGGTTGTTCGGCATATTCTGGTTTCTCCAGTGTGATTTTCTCATTTTCCACGTTTTTCAAGTTTTTCCGTATTTTGGGTCCTACAAGTGTGATTTTCTCATTTTCGATGTTTTTCATGTTTTTGTAATTCTGGGTAATACAGTGTGATTATTCTCATTTTCTACCTTTTTCATGTTTTCGCGCCATATTCGGGATCCTTCAGTGTGAGTTTTTAATTTTCTACTTTGTTGAGGGTTTCTTGCCATATTCTCAGTGCTACAGAGTGTATTTTTAATTTTCCACGTTTCTCAGGGTTTCTCCCCATATTCTGGGTCCTAAAATGTGATTTTCTCATTTACGACATTTTTCAAGTATTTTCGGAATTCTGGTTCCTACACTGTGATTATTCTCATTTTCCACATTTTTCAGGTTTTCTTGCCATATTTGAGGTCCTTAAGTGTGAGTTTTTAATTTTCTACTGTTATGAGGGTTTCTTGCCATATTCTGGGTACTACAGAGTGTATTATTAATTTTCCACCTTTCTCAGGGTTTCTTGCCATATTCTGGGTCCTACAGTGTCTGTCTGTCTCTCTGTGTGTCTGATCCCCTGGAACTGTAGATGGGCCACCATATAGTAGCTGGTAGTTGATCCCAGGTTCTCTGGAAGAGGAAACAATGCTGTTAATTGTTGAGCCCTTTCAGTGGCTCCACCTATCTTTAAATTTTTAGAAGTATATGTTAGGCTGTGTTTATGTACATCATATGCAGACCATAAGAGGGATTTAGATTCTCCAGGATCTGACACCCTCTTCTGGAGTGTCTGAAGACAACTACAGTGTACTTATATCTAATAAATAAATAAATAAATAAATAAATAAACATTATTTTAAAAGGATAAGAAAGAAAGAAAGACCAGGCAGGCCTGCCCTCCTTATCTCTGTCTGTCTGTCTGTCTGATCCCCTGGAACTGGAGATGGGCCACCATATAGTTGATGGTAGTTGATCCCATGTTCTCTGGAAGAAGAGACAATGCTGTTAATTGTTGAGCCCTTTCAGTGGCCCCACCCATCTTTAAATTTTTAGAAGTATATGTGAGGCTCTGTTTATGTACATCATATGCAGACCATAAGAGGGATTTAGATTCTCCAGAAGATGACACCCTCTTCTAGAGTGTCTGAACACAGCTACAGTGTACTTGTATCTAATAAATACATAAATAAATAAATAAATAAATAAATAAATAAATAAACATTATTTTAAAACGAAAAGAAATAAAGAAAGACCAGGCAGGCCTGCCATCCTTATCTCTGTCTGTCTGTCTGTCTGTCTGTCTGAACCCCTGGAACTGGAGATGGGCCACCATATAGTTGCTGGTAGTTGATCCCAGGTTCTCTGGAAGAAGAGACAATGCTGTTAATTGTGAGCCCTTTCAGTGGCCCCACCCATCTTAAATTTTTAGAAGTGTATGTGAATCTGTGTTTATGTCCATCATATGCAGACCATAAGAGGGATTTATATTCTACAGAATCTGACACCCTCTTCTAGAGTGTCTGAAGACAACTACAGTGTACTTATATCTAATAAATACATAAATAAATAAATAAACATTTTTTAAAAAGGATAAGAAAGAAAGAAAAACCAGGGAGGCCTGCCACCCTTGTCTGTCTGTCTCTTTGTCTGCCTGATCCCCTGGAACTGGAGATGGGCCACCATATAGTTGCTGGTAGTTGATCCCAGGTTCTCTGGAAGAGGAGACAATGCTGTTAATTGTTGAGCCCTTTCAGTGGCCCCCCACATCTTTAAATTTTTAGAAATATATGTGAGGCTGTGTTTATGTACATCATATGCAGACCATAAGAGGGATTTAGATTCTCCAGAATCTGACACCCTCTTCTGGAGTGTCTGAAGACAGCTACAGTGTACTTATATCTAATAAATACATATATATATAAATAAACATTTTTAAAATGTATAAGAAAGAAAGAAAAACCAGGCAGGCCTGCAATCCTTGTCTGTCTGTCTCTATGTATGTCTCTCTGATCCCCTGGAACTGGAATTGGGCCACAATATAGTTGCTGGTAGTTGATCCCAGGTCCTCTGGAAGAGGAGACAATGCTGTTAATTGTTGAGCCCTTTCAGTGGCCCCACCCATCTTTAAATTTTTAGAAGTATATGTGAGGCTCTGTTTATGTACATCATATGCAGACCATAAGAGGGATTTAGATTCTCCAGAAGATGACACCCTCTTCTAGAGTGTCTGAAGACAGCTACAGTGTACTTATATCTAATAAATACATAAATAAATAAATAAATAAATAAATAAATAAATAAATATTTTTTTAAAAGTATAAGAAATAAAGAATGACCAGGCAGGCCTCCATCCTTATCTCTGTCAGTCTGTCTGTCTGTCTCTCTGATCCCTTGGAACTGGAGATGGGCCACCATATAGTTTCTGTTAGTTGATCCCAGGTTCTCTGGAGGAGGAGACATTGCTGTTAATTGTTGAGCCCTTTCAGTGGCTCCACCTATCTTTAAATTTTTAGAAGTATATTTTAGGCTGTGTTTATGTACATCATATGCAGACCATAAGAGGGATTTAGATTCTCCAGAATTTGACACCCTCTTCTGGAGTGTCTGAAGACAACTACAGTGTACTTATATCTAATAAATACATAAATAAATAAATAAATAAATAAATAAATAAATAAATAAACAAAAATTATTTTAAAAGGATAAGAAAGAAAGAAAGACCAGGCAGGCCTGCCACCCTTATCTCTGTCTATCTGTCTGTCTGTCTGTCTGATCCCCTGGAACTGGAGATGGGCCACCATATAGTTCCTGGTAGTTGATCTCAGGTTCTCTGGAAGAAGAGACAATGCTGTTAATTGTGAGCCCTTTCAGTGGCCCCACCCATCTTAAATTTTTAGAAGTGTATGTGAATCTGTGTTTATGTCCATCATATGCAGACCATAACAGGGATTTATATTCTCCAGAATCTGACACCCTCTTCTAGAGTGTCTGAAGACAGCTACAGTGTATTTATATCTAATAAATACATAAATAAATAAATAAACATTTTTTAAAAAGGATAAGAAAGAAAGAAAAACCAGGGAGGCCTGCCACCCTTGTCTGTCTGTCTCTTTGTCTGCCTGATCCCCTGGAACTGGAGATGGGCCACCATATAGTTGCTGGTAGTTGATCCCAGGTTCTCTGGAAGAAGAGACAATGCTGTTAATTGCTGAGCCCTTTCAGTGGCCCCACCCATCTTAAATTTTTAGAAGTGTATGTGAATCTGTGTTTATGTCCATCATATGCAGACCATAAGAGGGATTTATATTCTCCAGAATCTGACACCCTCTTCTGGAGCGTCTGAAGACAGCTACTGTGCACTTATATATAATAAATAAATAAATAAATAAATAAATAAATGAATAAATAAATAAATAAACATTTTTAAAAGGATAAGAAAGAAAGAAAAATCAGGCAGTCCTGCCATTCTTATCTCTGTCTGTCTGTCTGTCTGTCTCATCCCCTGCAACTTGAGATGGGCCACCATATAGTTGCTGGTATTTGATCCCACGTTCTCTGGAAGAGGAGACAATGGTGTTAATTGTTGAGCCCTTTCAGTGGGCCCACACATCTTTAAATTTTTACAAGTATATGTGAGGCTGTGATTATGAACATCATATGCAGACCATAAGAGGGATTTAGAATCTCCATTAGATGACACCCTCTACTAGAGTGTCTGAAGACATCTACAGTGTACTTATATCTAATAAATACATAAATAAATAAATAAATAAATAAATAAATAAATAAATAAACATTTTTTTAAAAGTATGGGTTGGTGAGATGGCTCAGTGGGTAAGAGCACCCTACTGCTCTTCCGAAGGTCCAGAGTTCAAATCCCAGCAACCACATGGTGGCTCACAACCATCCGTAACGAGATCTGGCGCTTTCTTCTGGAGTGTCTGAAGACAGCTACAGTGTACTTACATATAATAAATAAATAAATCAAAAAAAAAGTATAAGAAATAAAGAAAGACCAGGCAGGCCTGCCATCCTTATCTCTGTCTCTCTGTCTGTCTGTCTGTCTGATCCACTGGCCTGGAGATGGGCCAACATAAGGTGCTGGTAGTTGATCCCAGGTTCTCTGGTAGAGGAGACAATGCTGTTAATTGTTGAGCACTCTCAGTTGCCCCACACATCTTTAAATTTTTAGAAGTATATGTGAGGCTGTGTTTATGTACATCATATGCAGACCATAAGAGGGATATAGATTCTCCAGAATCTGACACCCTCTTCTGGAGTGTCTGAAGATAGCTACAGTGTACTTATATCTAATAAATACATAAATAAATAAATAAATAAATAAATAAATAAATAAATGAATAAATAAATAAATAAACATTTTTAAAAAGGATAAGAAAGAAAGAAAAATCAGGCAGGCCTGCCATCCTCATCTCTGTCTGTCTGTCTGTCTTTCTGATCCCCTGCAACTTGAGATGGGCCACCATATAGTTGCTGGTATTTGATCCCACGTTCTCTGGAAGAGGAGACAATGGTGTTAATTATTGAGCCCTTTCAGTAGGCCCACCCATCTTTAAATTTTTAGAAGTATATGTGAGGCTGTGTTCTTGTACATCATATGCGGACCATAAGAGGGATATAGATTCTCCAGAATCTGACACCCTCTTCTAGAGAGTCTGAAGACAGCTACAGTGTACTTATATCTAATAAATACATAAATAAATAAATAAATGAATAAATAAATAAATAAACATATTTTAAAAAGGATAAGAAAGAAAGAAAAATCAGGCAGGCCTGCCATCCTTATCTCTGTCTGTCTGTCTGTCTGTCTGTCTTATCCCCTGGAACTTGAGATGGGCCACCATATATTTGCTGGTAGTTGATCCCACGTTCTCTGGAAGAAGAGACAATGGTGTTAATTGTTGAGCCCTTTCAGTGGGCCCAACCATCTTTTAATTTTTAGAAGTATATGTGAGGCTGTGTTTATGTACATCATATGCAGACCATAAGAGGGATTTAGATTCTCCAGAAGATGACACCCTCTTCTAGAGTGTCTGAAGACAGCTACAGTGTACTTATATCTAATAAATAAATAAATAAATAAATAAATAAATAAATAAATAAATATTTTTATTAAGTATAAGAAAGAAAGAAAGACCAGGCAGGCCTCCATCCTTATCTCTGTCTCTCTGTCTGTCTGTCTGTCTGATCCACTGGAACTGGAGATGGGCCACCATAAGGTGCTGGTAGTTTATCCCAGGTTCTCTGAAAGAGGAGACAATGCTGTTAATTGTTGAGCCCTCTCAGTGACCCCACACATCTTTAAATTTTTAGAAGTATATGTGAGGCTGTGTTTATGTACATCATATGCAGATCATAAGAGGGATTTAGATTCGCCAGAATTTGACACCCTCTTCTGGAGTGTCTGAAGACAACTACAGTGTACTTATATCTAATAAATACATAAATAAATAAATAAATAAATAAACATTATTTTAAAAGCATAAGAAAGAAAGAAAGACCAGGCAGGCCTGCCCTCCTTATCTCTGTCTGTCTGACTGTCTGTCTGTCTGTCTGATCCCCTGGAACTGGAGATGGGCCACCATATAGTTGCTGGTAGTTGATCCCAGGTTCTCTGGAAGAAGAGACAATGCTGTTAATTGCTGAGCCCTTTCAGTAACCCCACCCATCTTAAATTTTTAGAAGTGTATGTGAATCTGTGTTTATGTCCATCATATGCAGACCATAAGAGGGATTTATATTCTCCAGAATCTGACACCCTCTTCTGGAGCGTCTGAAGACAGCTACTGTGTACTTATATATAATAAATAAATAAATAAATAAATAAATAAATAAATAAATAAACATTTTTTAAAAGGATAAGAAAGAAAGAAAAATCAGGCAGTCCTGCCATTCTTATCTCTGTCTGTCTGTCTGTCTGTCTCATCCCCTGCAACTTGAGATGGGCCACCATATAGTTGATGGTATTTGATCCCACGTTCTCTGGAAGAGGAGACAATGGTGTTAATTGTTGAGCCCTTTCAGTGGGCCCACACATCTTTAAATTTTTACAAGTATATGTGAGGCTGTGTTTATGAACATCATATGCAGACCATAAGAGTGATTTAGAATCTCCATTAGATGACACCCTCTTCTAGAGTGTCTGAAGACAGCTACAGTGTACTTATATCTAATAAATAAATAAATAAATAAATAAATAAATAAATAAACATTTTTTTAAAAGTATTGGCTGGTGAGATGGCTCAGTGGGTAAGAGCACCCTACTGCTCTTCCGAAGGTCCAGAGTTCAAATCCCAGCAACCACATGGTGGCTCACAACCATCCGTAACGAGATCTGGCGCTTTCTTCTGGAGTGTCTGAAGACAGCTACAGTGTACTTACATATAATAAATAAATAAATCTAAAAAAAAAAAAAAGTATAAGAAATAAAGAAAGACCAGGCAGGCCTGCCATCCTTATCTCTGTCTCTCTGTCTGTCTGTCTGTCTGATCCACTGGCCTGGAGATGGGCCAACATAAGGTGCTGGTAGTTGATCCCAGGTTCTCTGGTAGAGGAGACAATGCTGTTAATTGTTGAGCCCTCTCAGTTGCCCCACACATCTTTAAATTTTTAGAAGTATATGTGAGGCTGTGTTTATGTACATCATATGCAGACAATAAGAGGGATTTAGATTCTCCAGAATCTGACACACTCTTCTGGAGTGTCTGAAGACAGCTACAGTGTACTTATATCTAATAAATACATAAATAAATATATAAATAAACATTTTTTTAAAAAGGATAAGAAAGAAAGAAAGACCAGGCAGGCCTGCCATCCTTATCACTGTCTGTATGTCTGTCTGTCTGATCCCCTGGAACTGGAAATGGGCCACCATATAGTTGCTGGTAGTTGATCCCAGGTACTCTGGAAGAGGAGACAATGCTGTTAATTGTTGAGCTTTTAGAGTGGCCCCACACTTCTTTAAATTTTTAGAAGTATATGTGAGGCTGTCTTTATGTACATCATATGCAGACCATAAGAGGGATTTAGATTCTCCAGAATCTGACACCCTCTTTTGGAGTGTCTGAACAGCTACAGTGTACTTATATCTAATAAATAAATAAATAAATAAATAAATAAATGAATAAATAAATAACATTTTTAAAAGGATAAGAAGAAAGAAAGACCAGGCAGGCCTGCCATCCATATCTCTGTCTGTCTGTCTGTCTGTCAATCTGATACCTGGGAACTTGAGATGGCCCATGAATAATTGCTGGTAGTTGATCCCTGGTTCTCTAGAAGTGGAGACAATGCTGTTAATTGTTGAGCCCTTTCAATGGCGCCACCCATCTTTAAATATTTAGAAGTATATGTGAGGCTGTGTTTATGTACATCACATGCAGACCATAAGAGGGATTTAGATTCTCCAGAATCTGACACCCTCTCCTGGAATGTCTGAAGACAGCTACAGTGTACTTATATCTAATAAATAAATAGATAAATAAATAAATAAATAAATAAACATTTTTTAAAAAGGATAAGAAAGAAAGAAAGACCAGGCAGGCCTGCCATCCATAACTCTGTCTGTGTGTTTGTCTGTCTATCTGATCCCCGGGAACTGGAGATGGGCCACCATATAGTTGCTGGTAGTTGATCCAAGGTTCTCTGGAAGATGAGACAATGCTGTTAATTTTTGAGCACTTTCAGTGGCCCCACACTTCTTTAAATATTTAGAAGTATATGTGAGGCTGTGTTTATGTACATCATATTCAGATTATAAGAGGATTTAGATTCTCCAGAATCTGACACCCTCTACTGGAGTGTCTGAAGACAGCTACAGTGTACTTATATATAATAAATACATAAATAAATAAATGAATAAATGAATAAATAAATAAATAATCATTTTTTAAAAAGGATAAGAAAGAAAGTAAGACCAGGCAGGCCTGCCATCCTTATCTCTGTCTGTCTGTCTGTCTGTCTGTCTGATCCCCTGGAACTGGAGATGGGCCACCATATAGTTGCTGGTAGTTGATCCAAAGTTCTCTGGAAGAGGAGACAATGCTCTTAATTGTTGAGCCCTTTCAGTGGCCCCACCCATTTTTAATTTTTAGAAGTATATGTGATGCTGTGTTTATGTACATCATATTCAGACCATAAGAGGGATTTAGATGCTCTAGAATCTGTCACCCTCTTATGGAGTGTCTGAAGACGGCTACAGTGTACTTATATCTAATAAATACATAAATAAATAAAAAATAAATAAATAAACATTTTTTAAATAGTATAAGAAAGAAAGTAAGACCAGGCAGGCCTGTCATCCTTATCTCTGTCTCTCTGTCTGTCTGTCTGTCTGATCCACTGGAACTGGAGATGGGCCACCATAAGGTGCTGGTAGTTTATCCCAGGTTCTCTGAAAGAGGAGACAATGCTGTTAATTGTTGAGCCCTCTCAGTGGCCCCACACATCTTTAAATTCTTAGAAGTATATGTGAGGCTGTGTTTATGTACATCATATGCAGACCATAAGAGGGATTTAGATTCTCCAGAATATGACACCCTCTTCTGGAGTGTCTGAAGACAGCTACAGTGTACTTATATCTAATAAATACATGAATAAATATATAAATAAACATTTTTTATAAAGGATAAGAAAGAAAGAAAGACCAGGCAGGCCTGCCATCCTTATCACTGTCTGTATGTCTGTCTGTCTGATCCCCTGGAACTGGAGATGTGCCACCATATAGTTGCTGGTAGTTGATCCCAGGTACTCTGGAAGAGGAGACAATGCTGTTAATTGTTGAGCTTTTAGAGTGGCCCCACCCTTCTTTAAATTTTTAGAAGTATATGTGAGGCTGTGTTTATGTACATCATATGCAGATCATAAGAGGGATTTAGATTCTCCAGAATCTGACACCCTCTTCTGGAGTGTCTGAACAGCTACAGTGTACTTATATCTAATAAATAAATAAATAAATAAATAAATAAATAAATAAATAAATAAATAAATAAATAAATATTTTTTTAAAAAGGGTAAGAAAGAAAGAAAGACCAGGCTGGCCTGCCATCCTTATCCTTGTCTGTCTGTCTGTCTGTCTGATCCCCTGGGAGTGGAGATGGGCCACCATATAGTTGCAGGTAGTTGATCCCAGGTTCTCTGTAAGAGGAGACAATGCTGTTAATTGCTGAGCCCTTTCAGTGGCACCCCCACCTTTATATTTTAAGAAGTAAATGTGAGGCTGTGTTTATGTACATCATATGCAGACCATAAGAGGGATTTAGATTCTCCAGAATCTGACACCTTCTTCTGGAGTGTCTGAAGACGGCTACAGTGTACTTATATCTAATAAAAATATAAATAAATAAATAAACATTTTTTTAAAAAGGATAAGAAAGAAAGAAAGACCAGGCAGGCCTGCCATCCATATCTCTGCCTGTCTGTCTGTCTGTCTATCTGATCCCCGGGAACTGGAGATGGGCCACCATATAGTTGCTGGTAGTTGATCCAAGGTTCTCTGGAAGAGGAGACAATGCTCTTAATTGTTGAGCCCTTTCAGTGGCCCCACACTTCTTTAAGTATTTAGAAGTATATGTGAGGCTGTGTTTATGTACATCATATTCAGATTATAAGAGGATTTAGATTCTCCAGAATCTGACACCCTCTACTGGAGTGTCTGAAGACAGCTACAGTGTACTTATATGTAATAAATAAATAAATAAATAAACATTTTTTAAAAAGGACAAGAAAGATAGTAAGACCAGGCAGGCCTGCCATCCTTATCTCTGTCTGTCTGTCTGTCTGTATGTCTGATCCCCTGGAACTGGAGATGGGCCACCATATAGTTGCTGGTAGTTGATCCAAGGTTCTCTGGAAGAGGAGACAATGCTCTTAATTGTAGAAACCTTTCAGTGGCCCCACACTTCTTTAAATATTTAGAAGTATATGTGAGCTGTGTTTAAGTACATCATATTCAGATTATAAGAGGATTTAGATTCTCCAGAATCTGACACCCTCTACTGGAGTGTCTGAAGACAGCTACAGTGTACTTATATATAATAAATAAATAAATAAATAAATAAATAAATAAACAAACTTTTTTAAAAAAGGATAAGAAAGAAAGTAAGACCAGGCAGGCCTGCCATCCTTATTTCTGTCTGTCTGTCTGTCTGTCTGTCTGATCCCCTGGAACTGGAGATGGGCTACCATATAGTTGCTGGTAGTTGATCCCAGGTACTCTGGAAGAGGAGACAATGCTGTTAATTGTTGAGCCCTATCAGTGGCCCTACCCATCTTTAAATTTTTAGAAGTGTATGTGAGGCTGTGTTTATGTACATCATATGCAGACCAGAAGAGGGATTTAGATTCATCAGAATCTGACACCCTCTTCTGGGGTGTCTGAAGACAGCTACAGTGTACTTATATCTAATAAATACATAAATAAATAAAATTTTTTTAAAAAGGATAAGAAAGAAAGAAAGACCAGGCAGGCCTGCCATACTTATCATTGTCTGTCTGTCTGTCTGTCTGATCCCCTGGGAGTGGAGATGGGCCACCATATAGTTGCAGGTAGTTGATCCCAGGTTCTCTGAAAGAGGAGACAATGCTGTTAATTGCTGAGCCCTTTCAGTGCCCCCCCACCTTTAAATTTTAAGAAGTAAACGTGAGCCTGTGTTTATGTACATCATATGCAGACCATAAGAGGGATTTTGATATTCCAGAATCTGACACCTTCTTCTGGAGTGTCTGAAGACGGCTACAGTGTACTTATATCTAATAAACATATAAATAAATAAATAAATAAATATTTTTTAAAAAGAATGAGAAAGAAAGAAAGACCAGGCAGGCCTGCCATCCTTATTTCTGTCAGTCTATCTGTCTGTCAGTCTGTCTGATCCCTTGGAACTGGAGATGGGCCACCATATAGTTGCTGTTAGTTGATCCTAGGTTCTCTGGAAGAGGAGACAATGCTGTTAATTGTTGAGCCCTTTCAGTGGCTCCACATATCTTTAAATTTTTAGAAGTATATGTTAGGCTGTGTTTATGTACATCATATGAAGACCATAAGAGGGATTTAGATTCTCCAGAATCTGACACCCTCTTCTGGAGTGTCTGAAGACAACTACAGTGTACTTATATCTAATAAATACATATATAAATAAACATAAATAAATAAATAAACATTATTTTAAAAGGATAAGAAAGAAAGAAAGACCAGGCAGGCCTGCCATCCTTATCACTGTCTGTATGTCTGTCTGTCTGATCCCCTGGAACTGGAGATGGGCCACAATATAGTTGCTAGTAGTTGATCCCAGGTACTCTGGAAGAGGAGACAATACTGTTAATTGTTGAGCTTTAAGAGTGGCCCCACCCTTCTTTAAATTTTTAGAAGTATATGTGAGGCTGTGTTTATGTACATCATATGCAGACCATAAGAGAGATTTAGATTCTCCAGAATCTGACACCCTCTTCTGGTGTGTCTGAAGACAGCTACAGTGTACTTATATCTAATAAATAAATAAATAAATAAATAAATAAATAAATAAATAAATAAATAAATTTTTTTTAAAAGGATAAGAAAGAAAGAAAGACCAGGCTGGCCTGCCATCCTTATCCTTGTCTCTCTGTCTGTCTGTCTGATCCCCTGGGGGTGGAGATGGGCCACCATATAGTTGCAGGTAGTTGATCCAAGGTTCTCTGTAAGAGGAGACAATGCTGTTAATTGCTGAGCCCTTTCAGTGCCCCCCCCCACCTTTATATTTTAAGAAGTAAATGTGAGGCTGTGTTTATGTACATCATATGCAGACCATAAGAGGGATTTAGATTCTCCAGAATCTGACACCTTCTTCTGGAGTGTCTGAAGACGGCTACAGTGTACTTATATCTAATAAAAATATAAATAAATAAATAAACATTTTTTAAAAAGGATAAGAAAGAAAGAAAGACCAGGCAGGCCTGCCATCCTTATCTCTGTCAGTCTGTCTGTCTGTCAGTCTGTCTGATCCCTTGGAACTGGAGATGGGCCACCATATAGTTGCTGTTAGTTTATCCCAGGTTCTCTGGAAGAGGAGACAATGCTGTTAATTGTTGAGCCCTTTCAGTGGCTCCACCTATCTTTAAATTTTTAGAAGTATATGTTAGGCTGTGTTTATGTACATCATATGCAGACCATAAGAGGAATTTAGATTCTCCAGAATCTGACACCCTCTTCTGGAGTGTCTGAAGACAACTACAGTGTACTTATATCTAATAAATAAATAAATAAATAAATAAATAAATAAATAAACATTATTTTAAAAGGATAAGAAAGAAAGAAAGACCAGACAGGCCTGCCATCCTTATCTCTGTCTGTCTGTCTGTCTGTCTGATCCCCTGGAACTGGAGATGGGCCACATTGTAGTTGCTGGTAGTTGATCCCACGTTCTCTGGAAGAGGAGACAATGCTGTTAATTGTTGAGGCCTTTCAGTGGCCCCACCCATTTTTAATTTTTAGAAGTATATGTGATGCTGTGTTTATGTACATCATATTCAGAACTTAAGAGGGATTTAGATTCTCTAGAATCTGTCACCCTCTTCTGGAACGTCTGAAGACGGCTACAGTGTACTTATATCTAATAAATACATAAATAAATAAATAAATAAATAAATAAATAAATAAATAAATAAAAATTTTTTAAAAAGTATAAGAAATAAAGAAAGACCAGGCAGGCCTGCCATCCTTATCTCTGTCTCTCTGTCTGTCTGTCTGTCTGATCCACTGGAACTTGAGATGGGCCACCATAATGTGCTGGTAGTTTATCCCAGGTTCTCTGAAAGAGGAGACAATGCTGTTAATTGTTGAGCCCTCTCAGTGGCCCCACACATCTTTAAATTTTTAGAAGTATATGTGAGGCTGTGTTTATGTACATAATATACAGACCATAAGAGGGATTTAGATTCTCCAGAATCTGAGACCCTCTTCTGGAGTGTCTGAAGACAGCTACAGTGTACTTATATCTAATAAATACATAAATAAATAAATAAATAAACATTATTTTAAAAGGATAAGAAAGAAAGAAAGACCAGACAGGCCTGCCATCCTTATCTCTGTCTGTCTGTCTTTCTGTCTGATCCCCTGGAACTGGAGATGGGCCACCTTGTAGTTGCTGGTAGTTGATCCCAAGTTCTCTGGAAGAGGAGACAATGCTGTTAATTGTTGAGCCCTTTCAGTGGCCCCACCCATTTTTAATTTTTAGAAGTATATGTGATGCTGTGTTTATGTACATCATATTCAGAACATAAGAGGGATTTAGATTCTCTAGAATGTGTCACCCTCTTCTGGAGCGTCTGAAGACGGCTACAGTGTACTTATATCTAATAAATACATAAATAAATAAATAAATAAATAAATAAATAAATAAATAAACATTTTTTAAAAAGTATAAGAAATAAAGAAAGACCAGGCAGGCCTGCCATCCTTATCTCTGTCTCTGTCTGTCTGTCTGTCTGATCCACTGGAACTGGAGATGGGCCACCATAATGTGCTGGTAGTTTATCCCAGGTTCTCTGAAAGAGGAGACAATGCTGTTAATTGTTGAGCCCTCTCAGTGGCCCCTCACATCTTTACATTTTTAGAAGTATATGTGATGCTGTGTTTATGTACATCATATTCAGAACATAAGAGGGATTTAGATTCTCTAGAATGTGTCACCCTCTTCTGGAGCGTCTGAAGACGGCTACAGTATACTTATATCTAATAAATACATAAATAAATAAATAAATAAATAAATAAACATTTTTTAAAAAGTATAAGAAATAAAGAAAGACCAGGCAGGCCTGCCATCCTTATCTCTGTCTCTGTCTGTCTGTCTGTCTGATCCACTGGAACTGGAGATGGGCCACCATAATGTGCTGGTAGTTTATCCCAGGTTCTCTGAAAGAGGAGACAATGCTGTTAATTGTTGAGCCCTCTCAGTGGCCCCTCACATCTTTACATTTTTAGAAGTATATGTGAGGCTGTGTTTATGTACATAATATACAGACCATAAGAGGGATTTAGATTCTCCAGAATCTGAGACCCTCTTCTGGAGTGTCTGAAGACAGCTACAGTGTACTTATATCTAATAAATACATAAATAAATATGTAAATAAACATTTTTTTAAAAAGGATAAGAAAGAAAGAAATACCAGGCAGGCCTGCCATCCTTATCACTGTCTGTATGTCTGTCTGTCTGATCCCCTGGAACTGGATATGGGCCATCATACAGTTGCTGGTAGTTGATCCCAGGTACTCTGGAAGAGGAGACAATGCTGTTAATTGTTGAGCTTTTAGAGTGGCCCCACCCTTCTTTAAATTTTTAGAAGTATATGTGAGGCTGTGTTTATGTACATCATATGCAGACCATAAGACGGATTTAGATTCTCCAGAATCTGACACACTCTTCTGGAGTGTCTGAACAGCTACAGTGTACTTATATCTAATAAATAAATAAATAAATAAATAAATAAATAAATAAATAAACAAACATTTTTTTTAAAAAAGGATAAGAAAGAAAGAAAGACCAGGCAGGCCTGCCATCCTTATCACTGTCTGTCTGTCTGTCTGTCTGATCCTCTGGAACTGGAGATGGACCACCATATAGTTGCTGTTAGTTGATCCCAGGTTCTCTATAAGAGGAGACAATGCTGTTAATTGTTGAGCCCACTCAGTGGCCCCACACATCTTTTAATTTTTAGAAGTATATGTTCGGCTGTGTTTATGTACATCTTATGCAGACCATAAGAGGTATTTAGATTCTCCAGAATCTGACACCCTCTTCTGGAGTGTCTGAATAGCTACAGAGTACTTATATCTAATAAATACATAAATAAATAAATAAATAAATAAATAAATAAATAAATAAATAAATAAATAAACATTTTTTAAAAGGATAAGAAAGAAAGTAAGACCAGGCAGGCCTGCCATCCTTATCTTTGTCTCTCTGTCTGTCTGTCTGTCTGATCCACTGGAACTGGAGATGGTCCACCATAAGGTGCTGGTAGTTTATCCCAGGTTCTCTGAAAGAGGAGACAATGCTATTAATAGTTGAGCCCTCTCAGTGGCCCCACACATCTTTAAATTTTTAGAAGTATATGTGAGGCTGTGTTTATGTACATCATATGCAGACCATAAGAGGGATTTAGATTCTCCAGAATCTGGCACCCTCTTCTGGAGTGTCTGAAGACAGCTACAGTGTACTTATATCTAATAAATACATAAATAAATATATAAATAAACATTTTTTTAAAAAGGATAAGAAAGAAAGAAAGACCAGGCAGGCCTGCCATCCTTATCACTGTCTGTATGTCTGTCTGTATGATCCCCTGGAACTGAAGATGGGCCACCATATAGTTGCTGGTAGTTGATCCCAGGTCCTCTGGAAGAGGAGACAATGCTGTTAATTGTTGAGCTTTTAGAGTGGCCCCACCCTTCTTTAAATTTTTAGAAGTATATGTGAGGCTGTGTTTATGTACATCATATGCAGACCATAAGAGGGATTTAGATTCTCCAGAATCTGACACCCTCTTCTGGAGTGTCTGAACAGCTACAGTGTACTTATATCTACTAAATAAATAAATGAATAAATAAATAAATAAACATTTTTTAAAAAGGATAAGACAGAAAGAAAGAACAGGCAGGCCTGCTATCCATATCTCTGTCTGTCTGTCTGTCTGTCTATCTGATCCCTGGGAACTGGAGATGGGCCACGAATAGTTGCTGGTAGTTGATCCCAGGTTCTCTCGAAGAGGAGACAATGCTGTTAATTGTTGAGCCCTTTCAGTGGCGCAACCCATCTTTAAATATTTAAAGTATATGTGAGGCTGTGTTTATGTACATCATATTCAGATTATAAGAGGATTTAGATTCTCCAGAATCTGACACCCTCTACTGGAGTGACTGAAGACAGCTACAGTGTACTTATATATAATAAATACATAAATAAATAAATAAATAAATACACATTTTTTAAAAAGGATAAGAAAGAAAGTAAGACCAGGTAGGCCTGCCATCCTTATCTCTGTTGGTCTGTCTGTCTGTCTGTCTGATCCCCTGGAACTGGAGTTGGGCTACCATAAAGTTGTTGGTAGTTGATCCCAGGTTCTCTGGAAGAGGAGACAATGCTGTTAATTGTTGAGCCCTATCAGTAGCCCTACCCATCTTTAAATATTTAGAAGTATATGTGAGGCTGTGTTTATGTACATCATATGCAGACCATAAGAGGGATTTAGATTCTCCAGAATCTGACACACTCTTCTGGAGTGTCTGAAGACAGCTACAGTGTACTTATATCTAATAAATAAATAGATAAATAAATAAATAAAAAATAAACATTTTTTAAAAAGGATAAGAAAGAAAGAAAGACCAGGCAGGCCTGCCATCCATAACTCTGCCTGTCTGTCTGTCTGTCTATCTGATCCCCGGGAACTGGAGTTGGGCCACCATATAGTTGCTGGTAGTTGATCCAAGGTTCTCTGGAAGAGGAGACAATGCTCTTAATTGTTGAGCCCTTTCAGTGGCCCCACACTTCTTTAAATATTTAGAAGTATATGTGAGGCTGTGTTTATGTACATCATATTCAGATTATAAGAGGATTTAGATTCTCCAGAATCTGACACCCTCTACTGGAGTGTCTGAAGACAGCTACAGTGTACTTATATATAATAAATACATAAATAAATAAATAAATAAATAAATAAACATTTTTTAAAAAGGATAAGAAAGAAAGTAAGACCAGGCAGGCCTGCCATCCTTACCTCTGTCTGTCTGTTTGTCTGTCTGTCTGATCCCCTGGAACTGGAGATGGGCTACCATATAGTTGCTGGTAGTTGATCCCAGGATCTCTGGAAGAGGAGACAATGCTGTTAATTGTTGAGCCTTATCAGTGGCCCTACCCATCTTTAAATTTTTAGAAGTGTATGTGAGGCTGTGTTTATGTACATCATATGCAGACCAGAAGAGGGATTTAGATTCATCAGAATCTGACACCCTCTTCTGGAGTGTCTGAAGACAGCTACAGTGTACTTATATCTAATAAATAAATAAATAAATAAATAAATAAATAAATAAATAAATAAATAAACATTATTTAAACCGGATAAGAAAAAAAGAAAGACCAGGCAGGCCTACCATCCTTATCTCTGTCTGTCTCTCTGTCTGTCGTTCTGATCCCCTGGAACTAGAGATGGGCCACCATATAGGTGCTGGTAGTTGATCCCAGGACCTCTGGAAGAGGAGACAATGCTGTTAATTGTTGAGCGCTTTCAGTGGCCCCACCCATCGTTACATTTTTAGTAGTATATGTGAGGCTGTGTTTATGTACATCATATGCAGACCTTAATATGGATTTAGATTCTCCAGAATCTGACACCCTCTTCTGGAGTGTCTGAAGACAGCTACAGTGTACTTATATCTAATAAATACATAAATAAATAAAAATTTTTTAAAAAGGATAAGAAAGAAAGAAAGACCATGCAGGCCTGCCATCCTTATCCTTGTCTGTCTGTTTGATCCCCTGGGAGTGGAGATGGGCCACCATATAGTTGCAGGTAGTTGATCCCAGGATCTCTTAAGAGGAGACAATGCTGTTAATTGCTGAGCCCTTTCAGTGGCCCCCCCACCTTTAAATTTTAAGAAGTAAATGTGAGGCTGTGTTTATGTACATCATATGCAGACCATAAGAGGGATTTAGATTCTCCAGAATCTGACACCTTCTTCTGGAGTGTCTGAAGACGGCTACAGTGTACTTATATCTAATAAACAAATAAATAAATAAACATTTTTTAAAAAGGATAAGAAAGAAAGAAAGACCAGGCAGGCCTGCCATCCTTATTTCTGTCAGTCTGTCTGTCTGTCAGTCTGTCTGATCCCGTGGAACTGGAGATGGGCCATCATATAGTTGCTGTTAGTTGATCCCAGGTTCTCTGGAAGAGGAGACAATGCTGTTAATTGTTGAGCCCTTACAGTGGCTCCACCTATCTTTAAATTTTTAGAAGTATATGTTAGGATGTGTTTATGTACATCATATGCAGACCATAAGAGGGATTTAGATTCTACAGAATCTGACACCCTCTTCTGGAGTGTCTGAAGACAACTACAGAGTACTTATATCTAATAAATAAATAAATAAATAAATAAATAAATAAATAAATAAATAAACATTATTTTAAAAGGATAAGAAATAAAGAAAGACCAGGCAGGCCTGCCATCCTTATCTCTGTCTGTCTGTCTGTCTGTCTGATCCCCTGGAACTGGAGATGGGCCACTTTGTAGGTGCTGGTAGTTGATCCCAGGTTCTCTGGAAGAGGAGACAATGCTGTTAATTGTTGAGCCCTTTCAGTGGCCCCACCCATTTTTAATTTTTAGAAGTATATGTGATGCTGTGTTTATGTACATCATATTCAGACCATAAGAGGGATTTAGATTCTCTAGAATCTGTCACCCACTGCTGGAGTGTCTGAATACGGCTACAGTGTACTTATATCTAATAAATACATAAATAAATAAATAAATAAATAAATAAATAAATTAACATTTTTTAAAAAGTATAAGAAATAAAAAAGACCAGGCAGGCCTGCCTTCCTTATCTCTGTCTCTCTGTCTGTCTGTCTGTCTGTCTGATCCACTGGAACTGGAGATGGGCCACCATAAGGTGCTGGTAGTTTATCCCAGGTTCTCTGAAAGAGGAGACAATGCTGTTAATTGTTGAGCACTCTCAGTGGCCCCACACATCTTTAAATTTTTAGAAGTATATGTGAGGCTGTGTTTATGTACATCATATGCAGACCATAAGAGGGATTTAGATTCTCCAGAATCTGACACCCTCTTCTGGCGTGTCTGAAGACAGCTACAGTGTACTTATATCTAATAAATACATAAATAAATATATAAATAAACATTTTTTTAAAAAGGATAAGAAAGAAAGAAAGACCAGGCAGGCCTGCCATCTTTATCTCTGTCTGTCTGTCTGTCTGATCCTCTGGAACTGGAGATGGGCCACCATAGAGTTGCTTGTAGTTGATCCCAGGTTCTCTGGAAAAGGAGACAATGCTGTTAATTGTTGAGCCCTTTCAGTGGCCCCACCCATTTTTAAATTTTTAGAAGTATATGCGAGGCTGTGTTTATGTACCGAATATGCAGACCATAAGAGGGATTTAGATTCTCCAGAATCTGACACCCTCTTCTGGAGTGTCTGAAGACAGCTACCGTGTACTTATATCTAATAAATTCATAAATAAACAAATAAACATTTTTAAAAAAGGATAATAAAGAAAGAGAGACCAGGCAGGCCTGCTATCCTTGTCTGTCTGTCTGTCTGTCTGATCCCCTGCAACTGGAGATGGGCCACCATATAATTGCTGGTAGTTGATCCCAGGTTCTCTGGAAGAGGAGTAAGTGCTGTTAATTGTTGAGCCTTTTCAGTGGCCCCACCCATCTTTAAATTTTTAGAAGTATATGTGAGGCTGTGTTCATGTACATCATATGCAGACCATAAGAGGGATATATATTCTCCAGAATCTGACACCCTCTTCGGGAGTGTTTGAAGACAGCTACAGTGTACTTATATCTAATAAATACATACTTAAATTAATAAACATTTTTTAAAAAGGATAAGAAATAATGAAAGACCAGGTAGGCCTGAAATCCTTAACTCTATCTGTCTGTATGTCTGTCTGTCTGTCTGATCCCCTGGAACTGGAGATGAGCCACCATATAGTTGTTCGTAGTTGATCCCAGGTTCTCCATAAGAGGAGACAATGCTGTTAATTGTTGATCCCTTTCATTGGCCCCACACATCTTTAAATTTTAAGATGTAAATGTGAGGCTGTGTTTATGTACATCATATGCAGACCATAAGAGGGATATAGATTCTCCAGAATCTGACACCCTCTTCTGGAGTGTCTGAAGACAGCTACAGTGTACTTATATCTAATAAATACATAAATAAATAAATAAATAAATAAATAAATAAATAAACATTTTTTTAAAGGGATAAGATAGAAAGAAAAACCAGGCAGGCCTGCCATCCTTGTCTGTCTTTCCCTCTGTCTGTCTGTCTTGCCTAGCCCCTTGAGTAGCCTAGCCTAGTCCCTTGCCTTGACTAGCCCAGCCCCTTGCCTAGCCTAGCCTAGCCCAGCCCTGCCTTGCCTAGCCCTGCCTATCCCTGTCTTTAACCAGGCTGGCCTCGAACTCAGAAACTGACTGCCTCTGCCTCCAGAGTGCTCTCATTAAGAGCTCGAGCCACCACTGACTGTTTGGTTTTCTAAGTCTTACATAGGTATGGTCTGTTTCTCAGCTGTGAAACCCTAATTAACACATGCAGTCTGTCCTAGGTCAGCCATAGCTACAGACTGAGGCCTTTTCTAAAACAAAACAAAAGAAAACAAAAAATAGAAATAATAAAATAAATAAATTAAGCAACCACATGATATCTTTTCTTTCTTTCAATGATACTCAGAGCTTGAAGCAGTTCACCCATGAGACCTCAGCTCCGGACATTGAGGCTCTTTCCCTAACAAGTATTATGGCTGAACCTGAGGGGTTCTACTGCTGATTTGTGTCCCCCACTTTAAAAAAATAGTTGTTTTCAAAGGCTGCAGGTTCTTAGCTCTGTTCCTTGTTACAGTTGAGTCACAGCCCTGAAAGTTCAGTGGTAGTTAAAAGCACTGAGAAGGGCTTCCTATAGACATCAAAGACCAAGTCTTTGTTTTTAAAAAGTTAATCTGGATTCCCCCACCCCCTGGCATCCTTAGAATTCCTAGAAAGGAAGGCAGGGACCTGGGCAGAAGGGTGCAAGTCTACTGGTGTTTGTAAGTGGTAACAGAAAGCTTTCTCTTGTTGGTACCCTACCCCAAGTTACACTGTCACTTCTTTTTCCTAGTTGTTGTTTTGTCGGTTTGTATTCTCAACATAGACCCTTTTCCTTCCTAACCTTGGCTGTCCTGAACCTTACTGTCCTTGAACTCAGTGATTTGCCTGTCTTGCTGGGATGAAACTGTGAGCTACCATCCAGAAGGAAGCACCCTGCTGAGGTTAGATTGGGGTCTCTTCCATTTTCCTCTATGAACATGCATATGGCAGGCCTGTTCTTTCTTTTTTACTTTTCCTTTTCTTTTTAAAGATTTATTTATTTATTATATTTAAGTATGCTGTAGCTATCTTCAGACAGTCCAGAAGAGGGTGTCAGATTCTGAAGAATCTAAATCATTCTTATTGTCTGCATATGATGTATATAAACACAGCCTCACATATACTCAAAAAAAAAAAGAAAGAAAGATGTGGCTACAGAGAGGGCTCAACAATTAAGAGCATTGTCTCCTCTTCCAGAGAACCTGGGCTCAATTACCAGTATTATATATGGTGGCCCATCTCCAGTTCCAGGGGATCTAATACTCTGTTCTGGAGTCTGTGGGCACAGCATACACATGCAAAACATTCTTACACAATCATTGAGAGAGGAGAGAGAGGGGTTGAGAGAGAGGGGAGGTAA
The DNA here is from genome assembly GCF_978045245.1 of Mus caroli. NCBI lineage: Eukaryota > Metazoa > Chordata > Mammalia > Rodentia > Muridae > Mus > Mus caroli. The sequence continues at coordinate 212,478 of NW_028227395.1, read as the reverse complement.
TCATACCTCCTGACGAGTTTGAAGACCTGAGCTTCATCACTCACACAAATAAATAAATGCAAAATATTTTTTATAAATAAACTCTGCCATTGCCCTTTAAAAATTCCTAGAAAACAAGTTTTATAAGCAACAGTTATATTTACTATATCTAAAGGACAGTCATGAGCATATTCAATAAATAGAAAAAGGCCTGTTAGTCTTAGAAATGGAAAAGACAAACCAAGGAAGGTTTGCAATTACATAATGAGGCAGCTCAGCCCAGCTCTAATGTTGGAAATAAGACTCGAGAATAGGATATACCTGAAGACAGCCAGCCATTGTTTTTTGTTTTGGAGGCTGAAAGGATACACCTGAAGACAGCCAATGCTGTGTGATGGTGATCTGGTATTTTTTTTTAAATTTTTAAAAACTTTAACACTTTTTATAAAACTTTTATAAAAACTTTTTATTCTTCTTTCTTTGTTTCTTTTCTTTCTTTCTTTCCTCACCCTAGCCCCTACCCTAGCCCTGTCTTTCACCAGGGTGGCCTCAAACTCAGAAACTGACTGCCTCTGCCTACAGAGTGCTCTCATTAAGAGCTTGAGCCACCACTGAATGTAGAGTTTTCTAAGCCTTACCTTGCTCTTGGTGTCTGTTCCCAGCTGTGAAACCCTAATTAACACAAGTAGGCAGTCCTGGGTCAGCCAGAGCTACAGACTGAGGACTTCTCTAAAAACAAATAAAACAAAACAAAACAACAAATAGAAATAATAAAATATATAAATTAAGCAACCACAGCATAGCTTTTCTCAATCTAGGTGGTACTCAGAAATTCCAGCAGTTGGCCTGTGACACCTCAGCTCAGTATATGTGAGGCTGTGTTTATGTACATCCTATGAAGACCATAAGAGGGATTTTCATTCTCCAGAATCTGACACACTCCTCTGGAGTGTCTAAAGAAAGCTACAGTGTACTTATATCTAAGAAATACATAAAAAAAATAAATAAATAAATAAATAAATATTTTTTAAAAAGGATAAGAAAGAAAGAAAGACCAGGCAGGCCTGCCATCCTTATCTCTGTCTGTCTGTCTATCTGTCTGATCCCCTGGAACTGGACTTGGGCTACCATAAAGTTGCTGGTAGTTGATCCCATGTTCTCTGGAAGAGGAGACAATGCTGTTAATTGTTGAGCCCTCTCAGTGGCCCTACCCATCTTTAAATATTTAGAAGTATATGTGAGGCTGTATTTATGTACATCATATGCAGACCATAAGAGGGATTTAGATTCTCCAGAATCTGACACCCTCTTCTGGAGTGTCTGAAGACAGCTACAGTGTACTTATATCTAATAAATACATAAATAAATATATAAATAAACATTTTTTTAAAAAGGATAAGAAAGAAAGAAAGACCAGGCAGGCCTGCCATCCTTATCACTGTCTGTATGTCTGTCTGTCTGATCCCCTGGAACTGGAGATGGGCCACCATATAGTTGCTGGTAGTTGATCCCAGGTACACTGGAAGAGGAGACAATGCTGTTAATTTTTGAGCCCTTTCAGTGGCGCCACCCATCTTTAAATATTTAGAGGTATATGTGAGGCTGTGTTTATGTACATCATATGCAGACCATAAGAGGGATTTAGATTCTCCAGAATCTGACACCCTCTTCTGGAGTGTCTGAAGACAGCTACAGTGTACTTATATCTAATAAATAAATAGATAAATAAATAAATAAATAAATAAACATTTTTTAAAAAGTATAAGAAAGAAAGAAAGACCAGGCAGGCCTGCCATCCATATCTCTGTCTGTCTGTCTGTCTGTCTATCTGATCCCCGGGAACTGGAGATGGGCCACCATATTGTGCTGGTAGTTGATCCAAGGTTCTCTGGAAGAGGAGACAATTCGGTTAATTGTTGAGCCCTTTCAGTGGCCCCACACTTCTTTAAATATTTAGAAGTTTATGTGAGGCTGTGTTTATGTACATCATATTCAGATTATAAGAGGATTTAGATTCTCCAGAATCTGACACCCTCTACTGGAGTGACTGAAGACAGCTACAGTGTACTTATAATAAATAAATAAATAAATAAATAAATAAATAAATAAATAAATGAATAAATAAACATTTTTTTAAAAGGATAAGAAAGAAAGTAAGACCAGGCAGGCTTGCCATCCTTATCTCTGTCTGTCTGTCTGTCTGTCTGATCCCCTGGAACTGGAGTTGGGCTACCATAAAGTTGCTGGTTGTTGATCCCAGGTTCTCTGGAAGAGGAGACAATGCTGTTAATTGTTGAGCCCTATCAGTGGCCCTACCCATCTTTAAATATTTAGAAGTATATGTGAGGCTGTGTTTATGTACATCATATGCAGACCATAAGAGGGATTTAGATTCTCCAGAATCTGACACCCTCTTCTGGAGTATCTGAAGACAGCTACAGTGTACTTATATCTAATAAATAAATAGATAAATAAATAAATAAATAAATAAACATTTTTTAAAAAGGATAAGAAAGAAAGAAAGACCAGGTAGGCCTGCCATCCATAACTCTGTCTGTCTGTCTGTCTGTCTATCTGATCCCCGGGAACTGGAGATGGGCCACCATATAGTTGCTGGTAGTTGATCCAAGGTTCTCTGGAAGAGGAGACAATGCTCTTAATTGTTGAGCCCTATCAGTGGCCCTACCCATCTTTAAATTTTTAGAAGTATATGTGAGGCTGTGTTTATGTACATCATATGCAGACCATAAGAGGGATTTAGATTCTCCAGAATCTGACACCCTCTTCTGGAGTGTCTGAAGACAGCTACAGTGTACTTATATCTAATAAATACATAAATAAATAAATAAATAAATAAATAATAAATAAACATTATTTAAACCGGATAAGAAAAAAAGAAAGACCAGGCAGGCCTACCATCCTTATCTCTGTCTTGTCTGTCTGTCAGTCGTTCTGATCCCCTGGAACTGGAGATGGGCCACCATATAGGTGCTGGTAGTTGATCCCAGGTTCTCTGGAAGAGGAGACAATGCTGTTAATTGTTGAGCGCTTTCAGTGGCCCCACCCATCGTTAAATTTTTAGTAGTATATGTGAGGCTGTGTTTATGTACATCATATGCAGACCATAAGAGGGATTTAGATTCTCCAGAATCTGACACCCTCTTCTGGAGTGTCTGAAGACAGCTACAGTGTACTTATATCTAATAAATACATAAATAAATAAACATTTTTTAAAAATGATAAGAAAGAAAGAAAGACCAGGCAGGCCTGCCATCCTAATCTCTGTCAGTCTGTCTGTCTGTCAGACTGTCTGATCCCTTGGAACTGTAGATGGGCCACCATATAGTTGCTGTTAGTTGATCCCAGGTTCTCTGGAAGAGGAGACAATGCTATTAATTGTTGAGCCCTTTCAGTGGCTCCACCTATCTTTAAATTTTTAGAAGTATATGTTAGGCTGTGTTTATGTACATCATATGCAGACCATAAGAGGGATTTAGATTCTCCAGAATGTGACACCCTCTACTGGATTGTCTGAAGACAACTACAGTGTACTTATATCTAATGAATACAAACATATATAAATAAATAAATAAATAAATAAACATTATTTTAAAAGTATAAGAAAGAAAGAAAGACCAGGCAGGCCTGCCATCCTTATCACTGTCTGTCAGTCTGTCTGTCTGTCTGATCCCCTGGAACTGGAGATGGGCCACCATATAGTTGCTGGTAGTTGATCCCAGGTACTCTGGAAGAGGAGACAATGCTGTTAATTGTTGAGCTTTTAGAGTGGCCCCACCATTCTTTAAATTTTTAGAAGTATATGTGAGGCTGTGTTTATTTACATCATATGCAGACCATAAGAGGGATTTAGATTCTCCAGAATCTGACACCCTCTTCTGGAGTGTCTGAACAGCTACAGTGTACTTATATCTAATAATAAATAAATAAATAAATAAATAAATAAATAAATAAATAAATAAACATTTTTTTTAAAAAAAGGATAAGAAAGAAAGAAAGACCAGGCAGGCCTGCCATACTTATCACTGTCTGTCTGTCTGTCTGTCTGATCCCCTGGAACTGGAGATGGGCCACCTTTTAGGTGCTGGTAGTTGATCCCAGGTTCTCTGGAAGAGGAGACAATGCTGTTAATGGTTGAGTCTTTTCAGTGGCCCCACCTATTTATAATTTTTAGAAGTATATGTGAGGCTGTGTTTATGTACATCATATTCAGACCATAAGAGGGATTTAGATTCTCTAGAATCTGACACCCTCTTCTGGAGTGTCTGAAGACGGCTACAGTGTACTTATATCTAATAAATACATAAATAAATAAATAAATAAATAAATAAACATTTTTTAAAAAGTATAAGAAATAAAGAAAGACCAGGCAGGCCTGCCATCCATATCTCTGTCTCTCTGTCTGTCTGTCAGTCTTATCCCCTGGAACTGGAGATGGGCCACCATAAGGTGCTGGTAGTTTATCCCAGGTTCTCTGAAAGAGGAGACAATGCTGTTAATTGTTGAGCCCTCTCAGTGGCCCCACCCATCTTTAAATTTTTAGAAGTATATGCAAGGCTGTGTTTATGTACCGAATATTCAGACCATAAGAGGGATTTAGATTCTCCAGAATCTGACACCCTCTTTTGGAGTGTCTGAAGACAGCTACAGTGTACATATATCTAATAAATACATGAATAAATATATAAATAAACATTTTTTTAAAAGGGATAATAAAGAAAGAAAGACCAGGCAGGCCTGCCATCCTTATCACTGTCTGTATGTCTGTCTGTCTGGTCCCCTGGAACTGGAGATGGGCCACCATATAGTTGCTGGTAGTTGATTCCAGGTCCTCTGGAAGAGGAGACAATGCTGTTAATTGTTGAGCTTTTAGAGTGGCCCCACCCTTCTTTTAATTTTTAGAAGTATATGTGAGGATGTGTTTATGTACATCATATGCAGACCATAAGAGGGATTTAGATTCTCCAGAATCTGACACCCTCTTCTGGAGTGTCTGAACAGCTACAGTGTACTTATATCTAATAATAAATAAATAAATAAATAAATAAATAAATAAATAAACAAACAAACATCTTTTTTTAAAAAAGAATAAGAAAGAAAGAAACACCAGGCAGGCCTGAAATCCTTATCACTGTTTGTCTGCCTGTCTGTCTGATCCCCTGGAACTGGAGATGGGCCACCTTTTAGGTGCTGGTAGTTGATCCCAGTTTCTCTGGAAGAGGAGACAATGCTGTTAATTGTTGAGTCCTTTCAGTGGCCCCACCTATTTATAATTTTAAGACGTATATGTGAGGCTGTGTTTATGTACATCATATTCAGACCATAAGAGGGATTTAGATTCTCTAGAATATGACACCCTCTTCTGGAGTGTCTGAAGACGGCTACAGTGTACTTATATCTAATAAATACATAAATAAATAAATAAATAAATAAATAAATAAATAAACAATTTTTAAAAAGTATAAGAAATAAAGAAAGACCAGGCAGGCCTGCCATCCTTATCTCTGTCTCTCTGTCTGTCTGTCTGTCTGTCTGATCCACTGGAACTGGAGATGGGCCACCATAAGGTGCTGGTAGTTTATCCCAGGTTCTCTGAAAGAGGAGACAATGCTGTTAATTGTTGAGCCCTCTCAGTGGCCCCATACATCTTTAAATTTTTAGAAGTATATGCGAGGCTCTGTTTATGTACATCATATGCAGACCATAAGAGGGATTTAGATTCTCCAGAATCTGACACCCTCTTCTGGAGTGTCTGAAAGCAGCTACAGTGTACATATATCTAATAAATACATAAATAAATATATAAATAAACATTTTTTTAAAGGATAAGAAAGAAAGAAAGACCAGGCAGGCCTGCCATCCTTATCACTGTCTGTATGTCTGTCTGTCTGATCCCCTGGAACTGGAGATGGGCCACCATATAGTTGCTGGTAGTTGATCCCAGGTACTCTGGAAGAGGAGACAATGCTGTTAATTGTTGAGCTTTTAGAGTGGCCCCACCCTTCTTTAAATTTTTAGAAGTATATGTGAGGCTGTGTTTATGTACATCATATGCATACCATAAGTGGGATTTAGATTCTCCAGAATATGACACTCTCTTCTGGAGTGTCTGATCAGCTACAGGGTACTTATATCAAATAATAAATAAATAAATAAATAAATAAATAAATAAATAAATAAATAAATAAACATTTTTTTAAAAAAAAGAATAAGAAAGAAAGACCAGGCAGGCCTGCCATCCTTATCACTGTCTGTCTCTCTGTCTGTCTGATCCCCTGGAACTGGAGATGGGCCACCTTTTAGGTGCTGGTAGTTGATCCCAGGTTCTCTGGAAGAGGAGACAATGCTGTTAATTGTTGAGTGCTTTTAGTGGCCCCACCTATTTATAATTTTTAGAAGTATATGTGAGGCTGTGTTTATGTACATCATATTCAGACCATAAGAGGGATTTAGATTCTCTAGAATCTGACACCCTCTTCTGGAGTGTCTGAAGACGGCTACAGTGTACTTATATCTAATAAAAAATAAATAAATAAATAAAGAAATAAATAAACACTTTTTAAAAAGTATAAGAAATAAAGAAAGACCAGGCAGGCCTGCCATCCTTATCTCTGTCTCTCTGTCTGTCTGTCTGTCTGTCTGATCCACTGGAACTGGAGATGGGCCACCATAAGGTGCTGGTAGTTTATCCCAGGTTCACTGAGAGGAGACAATGCTGTTACTTGTTGAGTCCTCTCATTGGCCCCACACATCTTTAAATTTTTAGAAGTATATGTGAGGCTGTGTTTATGTACATCATATGCAGACCATAAGAGGGATTTAGTTTCTCCAGAATCTGACACCCTCTTCTGGGGTGTCTGAAGACAGCTACAGTGTACTTATATCTAATAAATACATAAATAAATATATAAATACACATTTTTTTGAAAAGGATAAGAAAGAAAGAATGACCAGGCAGGCCTGCCATACTTATCACTGTCTGTATGTCTGTCTGTCTGATCCCCTGGAACTGGAGAAGGGCCACCATATAGTCGCTGGTAGCTGATCCCAAGTACTCTGGAAGAGGAGACAATGCTGTTAATTGTTGAGCTTTTAGAGTGGCCCAACCCTTCTTTAAATTTTTAGAATTATATGTGAGGCTGTGTTTATGTACATCATATGCAGACCATAAGAGGGATTTAGATTCTCCAGAATCTGACACCCTCTTCTGGAGTGTCTGAACAGCTACAGTGTACTTATAGCTAATAATAAATAAATAAATAAATAAATAAATATATAAATAAAAAATAAATAAACATTTTTTTAAAAAGGATAAGAAAGAAAGAAAGACCAGGCAGGCCTGCCATCCTTATCACTGTCTGTATGTCTGTCTGTCTGATCCCCTGGAACTGGAGATGGGCCACCATATAGTTGCTGGTAGTTGATCCCAGGTACTCTGGAAGAGGAGACAATGCTGTTAATTGTTGAGCTTTTAGAGTGGCCCCACCCTTCTTTAATTTTTAGAAGTATATGTGAGGCTGTGTTTATGTACATCATATGCAGACCATAAGAGGAATTTAGATTCTCCAGAATCTGACACCCTCTTCTGGAGTGTCTGAAGACAGCTACAGTGTACTTATATCTAATAAATACATAAATAAATAAATAAATAAATAAACAATTTTTAAAAAGTATAAGAAATAAAGAAAGACCAGGCAGGCCTGCCATCCTTATCTCTGTCTCTCTGTCTGTCTGTCTGTCTGTCTGATCCACTGGAACTGGAGATGGGCCACCATAAGGTGCTGGTAGTTTATCCCAGGTTCTCTGAAAGAGGAGACAATGCTGTTAATTGTTGAGCCCTCTCAGTGGCCCCACACATCTTTAAATTTTTAGAAGTATATGCGAGGCTGTGTTTATGTACATCATATGCAGACCATAAGAGGGATTTAGATTCTCCAGAATCTGACACCCTCTTCTGGAGTGTCTGAAAGCAGCTACAGTGTACATATATCTAATAAATACATAAATAAATATATAAATAAACATTTTTTTAAAGGATAAGAAAGAAAGAAAGACCAGGCAGGCCTGCCATCCTTATCACTGTCTGTATGTCTGTCTGTCTGATCCCCTGGAACTGGAGATGGGCCACCATATAGTTGCTGGTAGTTGATCCCAGGTACTCTGCAAGAGGAGACAATGCTGTTAATTGTTGAGCTTTTAGAGTGGCCCCACCCTTCTTTAAATTTTTAGAAGTATATGTGAGGCTGTGTTTATGTACATCATATGCATACCATAAGTGGGATTTAGATTCTCCAGAATATGACACTCTCTTCTGGAGTGTCTGATCAGCTACAGGGTACTTATATCAAATAATAAATAAATAAATAAATAAATAAATAAATAAATAAATAAATAAACATTTTTTTAAAAAAAAGAATAAGAAAGAAAGACCAGGCAGGCCTGCCATCCTTATCACTGTCTGTCTCTCTGTCTGTCTGATCCCCTGGAACTGGAGATGGGCCACCTTTTAGGTGCTTGTAGTTGATCCCAGGTTCTCTGGAAGAGGAGACAATGCTGTTAATTGTTGAGTGCTTTCAGTGGCCCCACCTATTTATAATTTTTAGAAGTATATGTGAGGCTGTGTTTATGTACATCATATTCAGACCATAAGAGGGATTTAGATTCTCTAGAATCTGACACCCTCTTCTGGAGTGTCTGAAGACGGCTACAGTGTACTTATATCTAATAAAAAATAAATAAATAAAGAAATAAATAAACACTTTTTAAAAAGTATAAGAAATAAAGAAAGACCAGGCAGGCCTGCCATCCTTATCTCTGTCTCTCTGTCTGTCTGTCTGTCTGTCTGATCCACTGGAACTGGAGATGGGCCACCATAAGGTGCTGGTAGTTTATCCCAGGTTCACTGAAAGAGGAGACAATGCTGTTACTTGTTGAGCCCTCTCATTGGCCCCACACATCTTTAAATTTTTAGAAGTATATATGAGGCTGTGTTTATGTACATCATATGCAGACCATAAGAGGGATTTAGTTTCTCCATAATCTGACACCCTCTTCTGGGGTGTCTGAAGACAGCTACAGTGTACTTATATCTAATAAATACATAAATAAATATATAAATAAACATTTTTTTGAAAAGGATAAGAAAGAAAGAATGACCAGGTAGGCCTGCCATACTTATCACTGTCTGTATGTCTGTCTGTCTGATCCCCTGGAACTGGAGAAGGGCCAACATATAGTCGCTGGTAGCTGATCCCAAGTACTCTGGAAGAGGAGACAATGCTGTTAATTGTTGAGCTTTTAGAGTGGCCCAACCCTTCTTTAAATTTTTAGAATTATATGTGAGGCTGTGTTTATGTACATCATATGCAGACCATAAGAGGGATTTAGATTCTCCAGAATCTGACACCCTCTTCTGGAGTGTCTGAACAGCTACAGTGTACTTATATCTAATAATTAATAAATAAATAAATAAATAAATAAATACATAAATAAAAAATAAATAAACATTTTTTTAAAAAGGATAAGAAAGAAAGAAAGACCAGGCAGGCCTGCCATCCTTATCACTGTCTGTATGTCTGTCTGTCTGATCCCCTGGAACTGGAGATGGGCCACCATATAGTTGCTGGTAGTTGATCCCAGTTTCTCTGGAAGAGGAGACAATGCTGTTAATTGTTGAGTCCTTTCAGTGGCCCCACCTATTTATAATTTTAAGACGTATATGTGAGGCTGTGTTTATGTACATCATATTCAGACCATAAGAGGGATTTAGATTCTCTAGAATATGACACCCTCTTCTGGAGTGTCTGAAGACGGCTACAGTGTACTTATATCTAATAAATACATAAATAAATAAATAAATAAATAAATAAATAAATAAACAATTTTTAAAAAGTATAAGAAATAAAGAAAGACCAGGCAGGCCTGCCATCCTTATCTCTGTCTCTCTGTCTGTCTGTCTGTCTGTCTGATCCACTGGAACTGGAGATGGGCCACCATAAGGTGCTGGTAGTTTATCCCAGGTTCTCTGAAAGAGGAGACAATGCTGTTAATTGTTGAGCCCTCTCAGTGGCCCCATACATCTTTAAATTTTTAGAAGTATATGCGAGGCTCTGTTTATGTACATCATATGCAGACCATAAGAGGGATTTAGATTCTCCAGAATCTGACACCCTCTTCTGGAGTGTCTGAAAGCAGCTACAGTGTACATATATCTAATAAATACATAAATAAATATATAAATAAACATTTTTTTAAAGGATAAGAAAGAAAGAAAGACCAGGCAGGCCTGCCATCCTTATCACTGTCTGTATGTCTGTCTGTCTGATCCCCTGGAACTGGAGATGGGCCACCATATAGTTGCTGGTAGTTGATCCCAGGTACTCTGGAAGAGGAGACAATGCTGTTAATTGTTGAGCTTTTAGAGTGGCCCCACCCTTCTTTAAATTTTTAGAAGTATATGTGAGGCTGTGTTTATGTACATCATATGCATACCATAAGTGGGATTTAGATTCTCCAGAATATGACACTCTCTTCTGGAGTGTCTGATCAGCTACAGGGTACTTATATCAAATAATAAATAAATAAATAAATAAATAAATAAATAAATAAATAAATAAACATTTTTTTTAAAAAAAGAATAAGAAAGAAAGACCAGGCAGGCCTGCCATCCTTATCACTGTCTGTCTCTCTGTCTGTCTGATCCCCTGGAACTGGAGATGGGCCACCTTTTAGGTGCTGGTAGTTGATCCCAGGTTCTCTGGAAGAGGAGACAATGCTGTTAATTGTTGAGTGCTTTTAGTGGCCCCACCTATTTATAATTTTTAGAAGTATATGTGAGGCTGTGTTTATGTACATCATATTCAGACCATAAGAGGGATTTAGATTCTCTAGAATCTGACACCCTCTTCTGGAGTGTCTGAAGACGGCTACAGTGTACTTATATCTAATAAAAAATAAATAAATAAATAAAGAAATAAATAAACACTTTTTAAAAAGTATAAGAAATAAAGAAAGACCAGGCAGGCCTGCCATCCTTATCTCTGTCTCTCTGTCTGTCTGTCTGTCTGTCTGATCCACTGGAACTGGAGATGGGCCACCATAAGGTGCTGGTAGTTTATCCCAGGTTCACTGAGAGGAGACAATGCTGTTACTTGTTGAGTCCTCTCATTGGCCCCACACATCTTTAAATTTTTAGAAGTATATGTGAGGCTGTGTTTATGTACATCATATGCAGACCATAAGAGGGATTTAGTTTCTCCAGAATCTGACACCCTCTTCTGGGGTGTCTGAAGACAGCTACAGTGTACTTATATCTAATAAATACATAAATAAATATATAAATACACATTTTTTTGAAAAGGATAAGAAAGAAAGAATGACCAGGCAGGCCTGCCATACTTATCACTGTCTGTATGTCTGTCTGTCTGATCCCCTGGAACTGGAGAAGGGCCACCATATAGTCGCTGGTAGCTGATCCCAAGTACTCTGGAAGAGGAGACAATGCTGTTAATTGTTGAGCTTTTAGAGTGGCCCAACCCTTCTTTAAATTTTTAGAATTATATGTGAGGCTGTGTTTATGTACATCATATGCAGACCATAAGAGGGATTTAGATTCTCCAGAATCTGACACCCTCTTCTGGAGTGTCTGAACAGCTACAGTGTACTTATAGCTAATAATAAATAAATAAATAAATAAATAAATATATAAATAAAAAATAAATAAACATTTTTTTAAAAAGGATAAGAAAGAAAGAAAGACCAGGCAGGCCTGCCATCCTTATCACTGTCTGTATGTCTGTCTGTCTGATCCCCTGGAACTGGAGATGGGCCACCATATAGTTGCTGGTAGTTGATCCCAGGTACTCTGGAAGAGGAGACAATGCTGTTAATTGTTGAGCTTTTAGAGTGGCCCCACCCTTCTTTAATTTTTAGAAGTATATGTGAGGCTGTGTTTATGTACATCATATGCAGACCATAAGAGGAATTTAGATTCTCCAGAATCTGACACCCTCTTCTGGAGTGTCTGAAGACAGCTACAGTGTACTTATATCTAATAAATACATAAATAAATAAATAAATAAATAAATAAACAATTTTTAAAAAGTATAAGAAATAAAGAAAGACCAGGCAGGCCTGCCATCCTTATCTCTGTCTCTCTGTCTGTCTGTCTGTCTGTCTGATCCACTGGAACTGGAGATGGGCCACCATAAGGTGCTGGTAGTTTATCCCAGGTTCTCTGAAAGAGGAGACAATGCTGTTAATTGTTGAGCCCTCTCAGTGGCCCCACACATCTTTAAATTTTTAGAAGTATATGCGAGGCTGTGTTTATGTACATCATATGCAGACCATAAGAGGGATTTAGATTCTCCAGAATCTGACACCCTCTTCTGGAGTGTCTGAAAGCAGCTACAGTGTACATATATCTAATAAATACATAAATAAATATATAAATAAACATTTTTTTAAAGGATAAGAAAGAAAGAAAGACCAGGCAGGCCTGCCATCCTTATCACTGTCTGTATGTCTGTCTGTCTGATCCCCTGGAACTGGAGATGGGCCACCATATAGTTGCTGGTAGTTGATCCCAGGTACTCTGCAAGAGGAGACAATGCTGTTAATTGTTGAGCTTTTAGAGTGGCCCCACCCTTCTTTAAATTTTTAGAAGTATATGTGAGGCTGTGTTTATGTACATCATATGCATACCATAAGTGGGATTTAGATTCTCCAGAATATGACACTCTCTTCTGGAGTGTCTGATCAGCTACAGGGTACTTATATCAAATAATAAATAAATAAATAAATAAATAAATAAATAAATAAACATTTTTTTAAAAAAAAGAATAAGAAAGAAAGACCAGGCAGGCCTGCCATCCTTATCACTGTCTGTCTCTCTGTCTGTCTGATCCCCTGGAACTGGAGATGGGCCACCTTTTAGGTGCTTGTAGTTGATCCCAGGTTCTCTGGAAGAGGAGACAATGCTGTTAATTGTTGAGTGCTTTCAGTGGCCCCACCTATTTATAATTTTTAGAAGTATATGTGAGGCTGTGTTTATGTACATCATATTCAGACCATAAGAGGGATTTAGATTCTCTAGAATCTGACACCCTCTTCTGGAGTGTCTGAAGACGGCTACAGTGTACTTATATCTAATAAAAAATAAATAAATAAAGAAATAAATAAACACTTTTTAAAAAGTATAAGAAATAAAGAAAGACCAGGCAGGCCTGCCATCCTTATCTCTGTCTCTCTGTCTGTCTGTCTGTCTGTCTGATCCACTGGAACTGGAGATGGGCCACCATAAGGTGCTGGTAGTTTATCCCAGGTTCACTGAAAGAGGAGACAATGCTGTTACTTGTTGAGCCCTCTCATTGGCCCCACACATCTTTAAATTTTTAGAAGTATATATGAGGCTGTGTTTATGTACATCATATGCAGACCATAAGAGGGATTTAGTTTCTCCATAATCTGACACCCTCTTCTGGGGTGTCTGAAGACAGCTACAGTGTACTTATATCTAATAAATACATAAATAAATATATAAATAAACATTTTTTTGAAAAGGATAAGAAAGAAAGAATGACCAGGTAGGCCTGCCATACTTATCACTGTCTGTATGTCTGTCTGTCTGATCCCCTGGAACTGGAGAAGGGCCAACATATAGTCGCTGGTAGCTGATCCCAAGTACTCTGGAAGAGGAGACAATGCTGTTAATTGTTGAGCTTTTAGAGTGGCCCAACCCTTCTTTAAATTTTTAGAATTATATGTGAGGCTGTGTTTATGTACATCATATGCAGACCATAAGAGGGATTTAGATTCTCCAGAATCTGACACCCTCTTCTGGAGTGTCTGAACAGCTACAGTGTACTTATATCTAATAATTAATAAATAAATAAATAAATAAATAAATACATAAATAAAAAATAAATAAACATTTTTTTAAAAAGGATAAGAAAGAAAGAAAGACCAGGCAGGCCTGCCATCCTTATCACTGTCTGTATGTCTGTCTGTCTGATCCCCTGGAACTGGAGATGGGCCACCATATAGTTGCTGGTAGTTGATCCCAGGTACTCTGGAAGAGGAGACAATGCTGTTAATTGTTGAGCTTTTAGAGTGGCCCCACCCTTCTTTAAATTTTTAGAAGTATATGTGAGGCTGTGTTTATGTACATCATATGCAGACCATAAGAGGGATATTGATTCTCCAGAATCAGACACCCTCTTCTGGAGTGTCTGAAGACAGCTACAGTGTACTTATATCTAATAAATACATAAATAAATAAATAAATAAAAAAACAAACATTTTTTAAAAGGGATAAGAAAGAAAGAAAAACCAGGCAGGCCTGCCATCCTTGTCTGTCCTTCTCTCTGTCTGTCTGTCTTGCCTAGCCCCTTGAGTAGCCTAGCCTAGTCCCTTGCCTTGACTAGCCCAGCCCCTTGCCTAGCCTAGCCCAGCCCTGCCTTGCCTAGCCCTGCCTATCCCTGTCTTTAACCAGGCTGGCCTCGAACTCAGAAACTGACTGCCTCTGCCTCCAGAGTGCTCTCATTAAGAGCTCGAGCCACCACTGACTGTTAGGTTTTCTAAGTCTTACATAGGTATGGTCTGCTTCTCAGCTGTGAAACCCTAATTAACACATGTAGTCTGTCCTAGGTCAGCCATAGCTACAGACTGAGGCCTTTTCTAAAACAAAACAAAAGAAAACAAAAAATAGAAATAATAAAATAAATAAATTAAGCAACCACATGATATCTTTTCTTTCTTTCAATGATACTCAGAGCTTGAAGCAGTTCACCCATGAGACCTCAGCTCCGGACATTGAGTCTCTTTCCCTAACAAGTATTATGGCTGAACCTGAGGGGTTCTACTGCTGATTTGTGTCCCCCACTTTAAAAAAATAGTTGTTTTCAAATGCTGCAGGTTCTTAGCCCTGTTCCTTGTTACAGTTGAGTCACAGCCCTGAAAGTTCAGTGGTAGTTAAAGGCACTGAGAAGGGCTTCCTATAGACATCAAAGACCAAGTCTTTGTTTTTAAAAATTTAATCTGGATTCCCCAACCCCCTGGCATCCTTAGAATTCCTAGAAAGGAAGGCAGGGACCTGGGCAGAAGTGTGCAAGGCTACTGGTGTTTGTAAGTGGTAACAGAAAGCTTTCTCTTGTTGGTACCCTACCCCAAGTTACACTGTCACTTCTTTTTCCTAGTTGTTGTTTTGTCGGTTTGTATTCTCAACATAGACCCTTTTCCTTCCTAACCTTGGCTGTCCTGAACCTTACTGTCCTTGAACTCAATGATTTGCCTGTCTTGCTGGGATGAAACTGTGAGCTACCATCCAGAAGGAAGCACCCTGCTGAGGTTAGATTGGGGTCTCTCCCATTTTCCTCTATGAACATGCATATGGCAGGCCTGTTCTTTCTTTTTTACTTTTCCTTTTCTTTTTAAAGATTTATTTATTTATTATATTTAAGTATGCTGTAGCTATCTTCAGACAGTCCAGAAGAGGGTGTCAGAATCTGAAGAATCTAAATCATTCTTATTGTCTGCATATGATGTATATAAACACAGCCTCACATATACTCAAAAAAAAAAAAAGAAAGAAAGATGTGGCTACAGAGAGGGCTCAACAATTAAGAGCATTGTCTCCTCTTCCAGAGAAAATGTGCACAATTACCAGTATTATATATGGTGGCCCATCTCCAGTTCCAGGGGATCTAATACTCTGTTCTGGAGTCTGTGGGCACAGCATACACATGCAAAACATTCTTACACAATCATTGAGAGAGGAGAGAGAGGGGTTGAGAGAGAGGGGAGGTAATCATACCTCCTGACGAGTTTGAAGACCTGAGCTTCATCACTCACACAAATAAATAAATGCAAAATATTTTTTTATAAATAAACTCTGCCATTGCCCTTTAAAAATTCCTAGAAAACAAGTTTTATAAGCAACAGTTATATTTACTATATCTAAAGGACAGTCATGAGCATATTCAATAATTAGAAAAAGGCCTGTTAGTCTTAGAAATGGAAAAGACAAACCAAGGAAGGTTTGCAATTACATAATGAGGCAGCTCAGCCCAGCTCTAAGGTTGGAAATAAGACTCGAGAATAGGATACACCTGAAGACAGCCAGCCATTGTTTTTTGTTTTGGAGGCTGAAAGGATACACCTGAAGACAGCCAATGCTGTGTGATGGTGATCTGGTATTTTTTTTTTTAATTTTTAAAAACTTTAACACTTTTTATAAAACTTTTATAAAAACTTTTTATTATAAACTTTTCTTTCTTTCTTTCTTTCTTTCCTCACCCTAGCCCCTACCCTAGCCCTGTCTTTCACCAGGGTGGCCTCAAACTCAGAAACTGACTGCCTCTGCCTACAGAGTGCTCTCATTAAGAGCTTCAGCCACCACTGAATGTAGGGTTTTCTAAGCCTTACCTTGCTCTTGGTGTCTGTTCCCAGCTGTGAAACCCTAATTAACACAAGTAGGCAGTCCTGGGTCAGCCAGAGCTACAGACTGAGGACTTCTCTAAAAACAAATAAAACAAAACAAAACAACAAATAGAAATAATAAAATACATAAATTAAGCAACCACAGCATAGCTTTTCTCTATCTAGGTGGTACTCAGAAATTCCAGCAGTTGGCCTGTGACACCTCAGCTCAGTATATGTGAGGCTGTGTTTATGTACATCAT
Source organism: Mus caroli (assembly GCF_978045245.1). NCBI lineage: Eukaryota > Metazoa > Chordata > Mammalia > Rodentia > Muridae > Mus > Mus caroli. The sequence continues at coordinate 195,802 of NW_028227395.1, read as the reverse complement.
ATGCAGACCATAAGAGGGATTTACATTCTCCAGAATCTGACACCCTCCTCTGGAGTGTCTAAAGAAAGCTACAGTGTACTTATATCTAAGAAATACATAAATAAATAAATAAATAAATAAATAAATAAATAAATATTTTTTAAAAAGGATAAGAAAGAAAGAAAGACCAGGCAGGCCTGCCATCCTTATCTCTGTCTGTCTGTCTGATCCCGTGGAACTGGAGATGGGCCACCTTGTAGGTTCTGGTAGTTGATCCCACGTTCTCTGGAAGAGGAGACAATGCTGTTAATTGTTGAGCCCTTTCAGTGGCCCCACCCATTTTTAATTTAAGAAGTATATGTGAGGCTGTGTTTATGTACATCTTATTCAAACCATAAGAGGGATTTAGATTCTCCAGAATCTGACACCCTCTTCTGGAGTGTCTGAAGACGGCTACAGTGTACTTATATCTAATAAATACATAAATAAATGAATAAATAAATAAATAAACATTTTTTTAAAAGTATAAGAAATAAAGTAAGACCAGGCAGGCCTGCCATCCTTATCTCTGTCTCTCTGTCTGTCTGTCTGTCTGATCCACTGGAACTGGAGTTGGGCCACCATAAGGTGCTGGTAGTTTATCCCAGGTTCTCTGAAAGAGGAGACAATGCTGTTAATTGTTGAGCCCTCTCAGTGGCCCCACACATCTTTAAATTTTTAGAAGTATATGTGAGGCTTTGTTTATGTACATCATATGCAGACCATAAGAGGGATTTAGATTCTCCAGAATCTGACACCCTCTTCTGGAGTGTCTGAAGACAGCTACAGTGTACTTATATCTAATAAATACATAAATAAATATATAAATAAACATTTTTTTAAAAAGGATAAGAAAGAAAGAAAGACCAGGCAGGCCTGCCATCCTTAGCACTGTCTGTATGTCTGTCTGTCTGATCCCCTGGAACTGGAGATGGGCCACCATATAGTTGCTGGTAGTTGATCCCAGGTACTCTGGAAGAGGAGACAATGCTGTTAATTGTTGAGCTTTTAGAGTGGCCCCACCCTTCTTTAAATTTTTAGAAGTATATGTGAGGCTGTGTTTATGTACATCATATGCAGACCATAAGAGGGATTTAGATTCTCCAGAATCTGACACCCTCTTCTGTAGTGTCTAAACAGCTACAGTGTACTTATATCTACTAAATACATAAATAAATAAATAAATAAATAAATAAATAAACATTTTTTAAAAAGGATAAGAAAGAAAGACCAGGCAGGCCTGCCATCCATATCTCTGCCTGTCTGTCTGTCTGTCTATCTGATCCCCGGGAACTGGAGATGGGCCACCATATAGTTGCTGGTAGTTGATCCAAGGTTCTCTGGAAGAGGAGACAATGCTCTTAATTGTTGAGCCCTTTCAGTGGCCGCACACTTCTTTAAATATTTAGAAGTATATGTGAGGCTGTGTTTATGTACATCATATTCAAATTATAAGAGGATTTAGATTCTCCAGAATCTGACACCCTCTACTGGAGTGTCTGAAGACAGCTAAAGTGTACTTATATGTAATAAATAAATAAATAAATACATAAACATTTTTTAAAAAGGATAAGAAAGAAAGTAAGACCAGGCAGGCCTGCCATCCTTATCTCTGTCTGTCTGTCTGTCTGTCTGATCCCCTGGAACTGGAGATGGGCTACCATATAATTGCTGGTAGTTGATCCCAGGTTCTCTGGAAGAGGAGACAATGCTGTTAATTGTTGAGCCCTATCAGTGGCCCTACCCATCTTTAAATTTTTAGAAGTGTATGTGAGGCTGTGTTTATGTACATCATATGCAGACCAGAAGAGGGATTTAGATTCATCAGAATCTGACACCCTCTTCTGGAGTGTCTGAAGACAGGTACAGTGTACTTATATCTAATAAATACATAAATAAATACAATTTTTTTAAAAAGTATAAGAAAGAAAGAAAGACCAGGCAGGCCTGCCATCCTTATCCTTGTCTGTCTGTCTGTCTGTCTGATCCCCTGGGAGTGGAGATGGGCCACCATATAGTTGCAGGTAGTTGATCCCAGGTTCTCTGTAAGAGGAGATAATGCTGTTAATTGCTGAGCCCTTTCAGTGGCCCCCCCACCTTTAAATTTTAAGAAGTAAACGTGAGGATGTGTTTATGTACATCATATGCAGACCATAAGAGGGATTTAGATTCTCCAGAATCTGATACCTTCTTCTGGAGTGTCTGAAGACGGCTACAGTGTACTTATATCTAATAAACATATAAATAAATAAATAAATAAACATTTTTTAAAAAGGATAAGAAAGAAAGAAAGACCAGGCAGGCCTGCCATTCTTATCTCTGTCAGTCTGTCTGTCTGTCAGTCTGTCTGATCCCTTGGAACTGGAGATGGGCCACCATATAGTTGCAGTTAGTTGATCCCAGGTTCTCTGGAAGAGGAGACAATGCTGTTAATTGTTGAGCCCTTTCAGTGGCTCCAACTATCTTTAAATTTTTAGAAGTATATGTTAGGCTGTGTTTATGTACATCATATGCAGACCATAAGAGGGATTTAGATTCTCCAGAATCTGACACCCTCTTCTGGAGTGTCTGAAGACAACTACAGTGTACTTATATCTAATAAATACATATATAAATAAATATAAATAAATAAATAAACATTATTTTAAAAGTATAATAAAGAAAGAAAGACCAGGCAGGCCTGCCATCCTTATCTCTGTCTGTCTGTCTGTCTGATCCTCTGGAACTGGAGATGGGCCACCATAGAGTTGCTTGTAGTTGATCCCAGGTTCTCTGGAAAAGGAGACAATGCTGTTAATTGTTGAGCCCTTTCAGTGGCCCCACCCATTTTTAAATTTTTAGAAGTATATGCGAGGCTGTGTTTATGTACCGAATATGCAGACCATAAGAGGGATTTAGATTCTCCAGAATCTGACACCCTCTTCTGGAGTGTCTGAAGACAGCTACCGTGTACTTATATCTAATAAATTCATAAATAAACAAATAAACATTTTTAAAAAAGGATAATAAAGAAAGAGAGACCAGGCAGGCCTGCTATCCTTGTCTGTCTGTCTGTCTGTCTGATCCCCTGCAACTGGAGATGGGCCACCATATAATTGCTGGTAGTTGATCCCAGGTTCTCTGGAAGAGGAGTAAGTGCTGTTAATTGTTGAGCCTTTTCAGTGGCCCCACCCATCTTTAAATTTTTAGAAGTATATGTGAGGCTGTGTTCATGTACATCATATGCAGACCATAAGAGGGATATAGATTCTCCAGAATCTGACACCCTCTTCGGGAGTGTTTGAAGACAGCTACAGTGTACTTATATCTAATAAATACATACTTAAATTAATAAACATTTTTTAAAAAGGATAAGAAATAATGAAAGACCAGGTAGGCCTGAAATCCTTAACACTATCTGTCTGTATGTCTGTCTGTCTGTCTGATCCCCTGGAACTGGAGATGAGCCACCATATAGTTGCTCGTAGTTGATCCCAGGTTCTCCATAAGAGGAGACAATGCTGTTAATTGTTGATCCCTTTCATTGGCCCCACACATCTTTAAATTTTAAGATGTAAATGTGAGGCTGTGTTTATGTACATCATATGCAGACCATAAGAGGGATATAGATTCTCCAGAATCTGACACCCTCTTCTGGAGTGTCTGAAGACAGCTACAGTGTACTTATATCTAATAAATACATAAATAAATAAATAAATAAATAAATAAACATTTTTTAAAGGGATAAGAAAGAAAGAAAAACCAGGCAGGCCTGCCATCCTTGTCTGTCTTTCCCTCTGTCTGTCTGTCTTGCCTAGCCCCTTGAGTAGCCTAGCCTAGTCCCTTGCCTTGACTAGCCCAGCCCCTTGCCTAGCCTAGCCTAGCCCAGCCCTGCCTTGCCTAGCCCTGCCTATCCCTGTCTTTAACCAGGCTGGCCTCGAACTCAGAAACTGACTGCCTCTGCCTCCAGAGTGCTCTCATTAAGAGCTCGAGCCACCACTGACTGTTTGGTTTTCTAAGTCTTACATAGGTATGGTCTGTTTCTCAGCTGTGAAACCCTAATTAACACATGCAGTCTGTCCGAGGTCAGCCATAGCTACAGACTGAGGCCTTTTCTAAAACAAAACAAAAGAAAACAAAAAATAGAAATAATAAAATAAATAAATTAAGCAACCACATGATATCTTTTCTTTCTTTCAATGATACTCAGAGCTTGAAGCAGTTCACCCATGAGACCTCACCTCCGGACATTGAGGCTCTTTCCCTAACAAGTATTATGGCTGAACCTGAGGGGTTCTACTGCTGATTTGTGTCCCCCACTTTAAGAAAATAGTTGTTTTCAAAGGCTGCAGATTCTTAGCCCTGTTCCTTGTTACAGTTGAGTCACAGCCCTGAAAATTCAGTGGTAGTTAAAGGCACTGAGAAGGGCTTCCTATAGACATCAAAGACCAAGTCTTTGTTTTTAAAAAGTTAATCTGGATTCCCCCACCACCTGGTATCCTTCGAATGCCTCGAAAGGAAGGCAGGGACCTGGGCAGAAGGGTGCAAGGCTACTGGTGTTTGTAAGTGGTAACAGAAAGCTTTCTCTTGTTGGTACCCTACCCCAAGTTACACTGTCACTTCTTTTTCCTAGTTGTTGTTTTGTCGGTTTGTATTCTCAACATAGACCCTTTTCCTTCCTAACCTTGGCTGTCCTGAACCTTACTGTCCTTGAACTCAGTGATTTGCCTGTCTTGCTGGGATGAAACTGTGAGCTACCATCCAGAAGGAAGCACCCTGCTGAGGTTAGATTTGGGTCTCTTCCATTTTCCTCTATGAACATGCATATGGCAGGCCTGTTCTTTCTTTTTTACTTTTCCTTTTCTTTTTAAAGATTTATTTATTTATTATATTTAAGTATGCTGTAGCTATCTTCACACAGTCCAGAAGAGGGTGTCAGATTCTGAAGAATCTAAATCATTCTTATTGTCTGCATATGATGTATATAAACACAGCCTCACATATACTCAAAAAAAAAAAAGAAAGAAAGATGTGGCTACAGAGAGGGCTCAACAATTAAGAGCATTGTCTCCTCTTCCAGAGAACCTGGGCTCAATTACCAGTATTATATATGGTGGCCCATCTCCAGTTCCAGGGGATCTAATACTCTGTTCTGGAGTCTGTGGGCACAGCATACACATGCAAAACATTCTTACACAATCATTGAGAGAGGAGAGAGAGGGGTTGAGAGAGAGGGGAGGTAATCATACCTCCTGACGAGTTTGAAGACCTGAGCTTCATCACTCACACAAATAAATAAATGCAAAATATTTTTTTATAAATAAACTCTGCCATTGCCCTTTAAAAATTCCTAGAAAACAAGTTTTATAAGCAACAGTTATATTTACTATATCTAAAGGACAGTCATGAGCATATTCAATAAATAGAAAAAGGCCTGTTAGTCTTAGAAATGGAAAAGACAAACCAAGGAAGGTTTGCAATTACATAATGAGGCAGCTCAGCCCAGCTCTAATGTTGGAAATAAGACTCGAGAATAGGATATACCTGAAGACAGCCAGCCATTGTTTTTTGTTTTGGAGGCTGAAAGGATACACCTGAAGACAGCCAATGCTGTGTGATGGTGATCTGGTATTTTTTTTTTAATTTTTAAAAACTTTAACACTTTTTATAAAACTTTTATAAAAACTTTTTATTCTTCTTTCTTTGTTTCTTTTCTTTCTTTCTTTCCTCACCCTAGCCCCTACCCTAGCCCTGTCTTTCACCAGGGTGGCCTCGAACTCAGAAACTGACTGCCTCTGCCTACAGAGTGCTCTCATTAAGAGCTTGAGCCACCACTGAATGTAGAGTTTTCTAAGCCTTACCTTGCTCTTGGTGTCTGTTCCCAGCTGTGAAACCCTAATTAACACAAGTAGGCAGTCCTGGGTCAGCCAGAGCTACAGACTGAGGACTTCTCTAAAAACAAATAAAACAAAACAAAACAACAAATAGAAATAATAAAATATATAAATTAAGCAACCACAGCATAGCTTTTCTCAATCTAGGTGGTACTCAGAAATTCCAGCAGTTGGCCTGTGACACCTCAGCTCAGTATATGTGAGGCTGTGTTTATGTACATCCTATGAAGACCATAAGAGGGATTTTCATTCTCCAGAATCTGACACACTCCTCTGGAGTGTCTAAAGAAAGCTACAGTGTACTTATATCTAAGAAATACATAAATAAATAAATAAATAAATAAATAAATATTTTTTAAAAAGGATAAGAAAGAAAGAAAGACCAGGCAGGCCTGCCATCCTTATCTCTGTCTGTCTGTCTGTCTGTCTGATCCCCTGGAACTGGACTTGGGCTACCATAAAGTTGCTGGTAGTTGATCCCAGGTTCTCTGGAAGAGGAGACAATGCTGTTAATTGTTGAGCCCTCTCAGTGGCCCTACCCATCTTTAAATATTTAGAAGTATATGTGAGGCTGTATTTATGTACATCATATGCAGACCATAAGAGGGATTTAGATTCTCCAGAATCTGACACCCTCTTCTGGAGTGTCTGAAGACAGCTACAGTGTACTTATATCTAATAAATACATAAATAAATATATAAATAAACATTTTTTTAAAAAGGATAAGAAAGAAAGAAAGACCAGGCAGGCCTGCCATCCTTATCACTGTCTGTATGTCTGTCTGTCTGATCCCCTGGAACTGGAGATGGGCCACCATATAGTTGCTGGTAGTTGATCCCAGGTACACTGGAAGAGGAGACAATGCTGTTAATTTTTGAGCCCTTTCAGTGGCGCCACCCATCTTTAAATATTTAGAGGTATATGTGAGGCTGTGTTTATGTACATCATATGCAGACCATAAGAGGGATTTAGATTCTCCAGAATCTGACACCCTCTTCTGGAGTGTCTGAAGACAGCTACAGTGTACTTATATCTAATAAATAAATAGATAAATAAATAAATAAATAAATAAACATTTTTTAAAAAGTATAAGAAAGAAAGAAAGACCAGGCAGGCCTGACATCCATATCTCTGTCTGTCTGTCTGTCTGTCTATTTGATCCCTGGGAACTGGATATGGGCCACCATATTGTGCTGGTAGTTGATCCTAGGTTCTCTGGAAGAGGAGACAATTCGGTTAATTGTTGAGCCCTTTCAGTGGCCCCACACTTCTTTAAATATTTAGAAGTTTATGTGAGGCTGTGTTTATGTACATCATATTCAGATTATAAGAGGATTTAGATTCTCCAGAATCTGACACCCTCTACTGGAGTGACTGAAGACAGCTACAGTGTACTTATATATAATAAATAAATAAATAAATAAATAAATAAATAAATGAATAAATAAACATTTTTTAAAAAGGATAAGAAAGAAAGTAAGACCAGGCAGGCTTGCCATCCTTATCTCTGTCTGTCTGTCTGTCTGTCTGATACCCTGGAACTGGAGTTGGGCTACCATAAAGTTGCTGGTAGTTGATCCCAGGTTCTCTGGAAGAGGAGACAATGCTGTTAATTGTTGAGCCCTATCAGTGGCCCTACCCATCTTTAAATATTTAGAAGTATATGTGAGGCTGTGTTTATGTACATCATATGCAGACCATAAGAGGGATTTAGATTCTCCAGAATCTGACACCCTCTTCTGGAGTATCTGAAGACAGCTACAGTGTACTTATATCTAATAAATAAATAGATAAATAAATAAATAAATAAATAAACATTTTTTAAAAAGGATAAGAAAGAAAGAAAGACCAGGTAGGCCTGCCATCCATAACTCTGTCTGTCTGTCTGTCTGTCTATCTGATCCCCGGGAACTGGAGATGGGCCACCATATAGTTGCTGGTAGTTGATCCAAGGTTCTCTGGAAGAGGAGACAATGCTCTTAATTGTTGAGCCCTATCAGTGGCCCTACCCATCTTTAAATTTTTAGAAGTATATGTGAGGCTGTGTTTATGTACATCATATGCAGACCATAAGAGGGATTTAGATTCTCCAGAATCTGACACCCTCTTCTGGAGTGTCTGAAGACAGCTACAGTGTACTTATATCTAATAAATAAATAAATAAATAAATAAATAAATAAATAATAAATAAACATTATTTAAACCGGATAAGAAAAAAAGAAAGACCAGGCAGGCCTACCATCCTTATCTCTGTCTTGTCTGTCTGTCAGTCGTTCTGATCCCCTGGAACTGGAGATGGGCCACCATATAGGTGCTGGTAGTTGATCCCAGGTTCTCTGGAAGAGGAGACAATGCTGTTAATTGTTGAGCGCTTTCAGTGGCCCCACCCATCGTTAAATTTTTAGTAGTATATGTGAGGCTGTGTTTATGTACATCATATGCAGACCATAAGAGGGATTTAGATTCTCCAGAATCTGACACCCTCTTCTGGAGTGTCTGAAGACAGCTACAGTGTACTTATATCTAATAAATACATAAATAAATAAACATTTTTTAAAAAGGATAAGAAAGAAAGAAAGACCAGGCAGGCCTGCCATCCTAATCTCTGTCAGTCTGTCTGTCTGTCAGACTGTCTGATCCCTTGGAACTGTAGATGGGCCACCATATAGTTGCTGTTAGTTGATCCCAGGTTCTCTGGAAGAGGAGACAATGCTATTAATTGTTGAGCCCTTTCAGTGGCTCCACCTATCTTTAAATTTTTAGAAGTATATGTTAGGCTGTGTTTATGTACATCATATGCAGACCATAAGAGGGATTTAGATTCTCCAGAATGTGACACCCTCTTCTGGATTGTCTGAAGACAACTACAGTGTACTTATATCTAATGAATACAAACATATATAAATAAATAAATAAATAAATAAATAAATAAATAAACATTATTTTAAAAGTATAAGAAAGAAAGAAAGACCAGGCAGGCCTGCCATACTTATCTCTGTCTGTCTGTCTGTCTGTCTGATCCCCTGGAACGGAGATGGGCCACCTTTTAGGTGCTGGTAGTTGATCCCAGGTTCTCTGGAAGAGGAGACAATGCTGTTAATTGTTGAGCCCTTTCAGTGGCCCCACCCATTTTTAATTTTTACAAGTATATGTGAGGCTGTGTTTATGTACATAATATGCAGACCATAAAAGGCATTTAGATTCTCCAGAATCTGACACCCTCTTCTGGAGTGTCTGAAGACAGCTACGGTGTACTTATATCTAATAAATATATAAATAAATATATAAATAAACTTTTTTTTAAAAAGGAGAAGAAAGAAAGAAAGACCAGGCAGGCCTGCCATCCTTATCACTGTCTGTCAGTCTGTCTGTCTGTCTGATCCTCTGGAACTGGAGATGGGCCACCATATAGTTGCTGGTAGTTGATCCCAGGTACTCTGAAGAGGAGACAATGCTGTTAATTGTTGAGCTTTTAGAGTGGCCCCACCATTCTTTAAATTTTTAGAAGTATATGTGAGGCTGTGTTTATTTACATCATATGCAGACCATAAGAGGGATTTAGATTCTCCAGAATCTGACACCCTCTTCTGGAGTGTCTGAACAGCTACAGTGTACTTATATCTAATAATAAATAAATAAATAAATAAATAAATAAATAAATAAACATTTTTTTTTAAAAAAGGATAAGAAAGAAAGAAAGACCAGGCAGGCCTGCCATCGTTATCACTGTCTGTCTGTCTGTCTGTCTGATCCCCTGGAACTGGAGATGGGCCACCTTTTAGGTGCTGGTAGTTGATCCCAGGTTCTCTGGAAGAGGAGACAATGCTGTTAATGGTTGAGTCTTTTCAGTGGCCCCACCTATTTATAATTTTTAGAAGTATATGTGAGGCTGTGTTTATGTACATCATATTCAGACCATAAGAGGGATTTAGATTCTCTAGAATCTGACACCCTCTTCTGGAGTGTCTGAAGACGGCTACAGTGTACTTATATCTAATAAATAAATAAATAAATAAATAAATAAATAAATAAATAAACATTTTTTAAAAAGTATAAGAAATAAAGAAAGACCAGGAAGGCCTGCCATCCATATCTCTGTCTCTCTGTCTGTCTGTCAGTCTTATCCCCTGGAACTGGAGATGGGCCACCATAAGGTGCTGGTAGTTTACCCAGGTTCTCTGAAAGAGGAGACAATGCTGTTAATTGTTGAGCCCTCTCAGTGGCCCCACCCATCTTTAAATTTTTAGAAGTATATGCAAGGCTGTGTTTATGTACCGAATATTCAGACCATAAGAGGGATTTAGATTCTCCAGAATCTGACACCCTCTTCTGGAGTGTCTGAAGACAGCTACAGTGTACATATATCTAATAAATACATGAATAAATATATAAATAAACACTTTTTTAAAAGGGATAATAAAGAAAGAAAGACCAGGCAGGCCTGCCATCCTTATCACTGTCTGTATTTCTGTCTGTCTGGTCCCCTGGTACTGGAGATGGGCCACCATATAGTTGCTGGTAGTTGATCCCAGGTCCTCTGGAAGAGGAGACAATGCTGTTAATTGTTGAACTTTTAGAGTGGCCCCACCCTTCTTTTAATTTTTAGAAGTATATGTGAGGATGTGTTTATGTACATCATATGCAGACCATAAGAGGGATTTAGATTCTCCAGAATCTGACACCCTCTTCTGGAGTGTCTGAACAGCTACAGTGTACTTATATCTAATAATAAATAAATAAATAAATAAATAAATAAATAAATAAATAAATAAATAAATAAACAAACATCTTTTTTTAAAAAAGGATAAGAAAGAAAGAAACACCAGGCAGGCCTGAAATCCTTATCACTGTTTGTCTGCCTGTCTGTCTGATCCCCTGGAACTGGAGATGGGCCACCTTTTAGGTGCTGGTAGTTGATCCCAGTTTCTCTGGAAGAGGAGACAATGCTGTTAATTGTTGAGTCCTTTCAGTGGCCCCACCTATTTATAATTTTTAGACGTATATGTGAGGCTGTGTTTATGTACATCATATTCAGACCATAAGAGGGATTTAGATTCTCTAGAATATGACACCCTCTTCTGGAGTGTCTGAAGACGGCTACAGTGTACTTATATCTAATAAATACATAAATAAATAAATAAATAAATAAATAAATAAATAAATAAACAATTTTTAAAAAGTATAAGAAATAAAGAAAGACCAGGCAGGCCTGCCATCCTTATCTCTGTCTCTCTGTCTGTCTGTCTGTCTGTCTGATCCACTGGAACTGGAGATGGGCCACCATAAGGTGCTGGTAGTTTATCCCAGGTTCTCTGAAAGAGGAGACAATGCTGTTAATTGTTGAGCCCTCTCAGTGGCCCCATACATCTTTAAATTTTTAGAAGTATATGCGAGGCTCTGTTTATGTACATCATATGCAGACCATAAGAGGGATTTAGATTCTCCAGAATCTGACACCCTCTTCTGGAGTGTCTGAAAGCAGCTACAGTGTACATATATCTAATAAATACATAAATAAATATATAAATAAACATTTTTTTTAAAGGATAAGAAAGAAAGAAAGACCAGGCAGGCCTGCCATCCTTATCACTGTCTGTATGTCTGTCTGTCTGATCCCCTGGAACTGGAGATGGGCCACCATATAGTTGCTGGTAGTTGATCCCAGGTACTCTGGAAGAGGAGACAATGCTGTTAATTGTTGAGCTTTTAGAGTGGCCCCACCCTTCTTTAAATTTTTAGAAGTATATGTGAGGCTGTGTTTATGTACATCATATGCATACCATAAGTGGGATTTAGATTCTCCAGAATATGACACTCTCTTCTGGAGTGTCTGATCAGCTACAGGGTACTTATATCAAATAATAAATAAATAAATAAATAAATAAATAAATAAATAAACATTTTTAAAAAAAAAAATAAGAAAGAAAGACCAGGCAGGCCTGCCATCCTTATCACTGTCTGTCTCTCTGTCTGTCTGATCCCCTGGAACTGGAGATGGGCCACCTTTTAGGTGCTGGTAGTTGATCCCAGGTTCTCTGGAAGAGGAGACAATGCTGTTAATTGTTGAGTGCTTTTAGTGGCCCCACCTATTTATAATTTTTAGAAGTATATGTGAGGCTGTGTTTATGTACATCATATTCAGACCATAAGAGGGATTTAGTTTCTCTAGAATCTGACACCCTCTTCTGGAGTGTCTGAAGACGGCTACAGTGTACTTATATCTAATAAAAAATAAATAAATAAATAAATAAATAAATAAATAAACACTTTTTAAAAAGTATAAGAAATAAAGAAAGACCAGGCAGGCCTGCCATCCTTATCTCTGTCTCTCTGTCTGTCTGTCTGTCTGTCTGATCCACTGGAACTGGAGATGGGCCACCATAAGGTGCTGGTAGTTTATCCCAGGTTCACTGAAAGAGGAGACAATGCTGTTACTTGTTGAGTCCTCTCATTGGCCCCACACATCTTTAAATTTTTAGAAGTATATGTGAGGCTGTGTTTATGTACATCATATGCAGACCATAAGAGGGATTTAGTTTCTCCAGAATCTGACACCCTCTTCTGGGGTGTCTGAAGACAGCTACAGTGTACTTATATCTAATAAATACATAAATAAATATATAAATACACATTTTTTTGAAAAGGATAAGAAAGAAAGAATGACCAGGCAGGCCTGCCATACTTATCACTGTCTGTATGTCTGTCTGTCTGATCCCCTGGAACTGGAGAAGGGCCACCATATAGTCGCTGGTAGCTGATCCCAAGTACTCTGGAAGAGGAGACAATGCTGTTAACTGTTGAGCTTTTAGAGTGGCCCAAACCTTCTTTAAATTTTTAGAATTATATGTGAGGCTGTGTTTATGTACATCATATGCAGACCATAAGAGGGATTTAGATTCTCCAGAATCTGACACCCTCTTCTGGAGTGTCTGAACAGCTACAGTGTACTTATATCTAATAATAAATAAATAAATAAATAAATAAATAAATAAATAAATAAACATTTTTTTTTTAAAAAAGGATAAGAAAGAAAGAAAGACCAGGCAGGCCTGCCATCCTTATCACTGTCTGTCTGTCTGTCTGTCTGATCCCCTGGAACTGGAGATGGGCCACCTTTTAGGTGCTGGTAGTTGATCCCAGGTTCTCTGGAAGAGGAGACAATGCTGTTAATGGTTGAGTCTTTTCAGTGGCCCCACCTATTTATAATTTTTAGAAGTATATGTGAGGCTGTGTTTATGTACATCATATTCAGACCATAAGAGGGATTTAGATTCACTAGAATCTGACACCCTCTTCTGGAGTGTCTGAAGACGGCTACAGTGTACTTATATCTAATAAATAAATAAATAAATAAATAAATAAATAAACATTTTTTAAAAAGTATAAGAAATAAAGAAAGACCAGGAAGGCCTGCCATCCATATCTCTGTCTCTCTGTCTGTCTGTCAGTCTTATCCCCTGGAACTGGAGATGGGCCACCATAAGGTGCTGGTAGTTTATCCCAGGTTCTCTGAAAGAGGAGACAATGCTGTTAATTGTTGAGCCCTCTCAGTGGCCCCACCCATCTTTAAATTTTTAGAAGTATATGCAAGGCTGTGTTTATGTACCGAATATTCAGACCATAAGAGGGATTTAGATTCTCCAGAATCTGACACCCTCTTCTGGAGTGTCTGAAGACAGCTACAGTGTACATATATCTAATAAATACATGAATAAATATATAAATAAACACTTTTTTAAAAGGGATAATAAAGAAAGAAAGACCAGGCAGGCCTGCCATCCTTATCACTGTCTGTATGTCTGTCTGTCTGGTCCCCTGGAACTGGAGATGGGCCACCATATAGTTGCTGGTAGTTGATCCCAGGTCCTCTGGAAGAGGAGACAATGCTGTTAATTGTTGAACTTTTAGAGTGGCCCCACCCTTCTTTTAATTTTTAGAAGTATATGTGAGGATGTGTTTATGTACATCATATGCAGACCATAAGAGGGATTTAGATTCTCCAGAATCTGACACCCTCTTCTGGAGTGTCTGAACAGCTACAGTGTACTTATATCTAATAATAAATAAATAAATAAATAAATAAATAAATAAATAAATAAATAAACAAACATCTTTTTTTAAAAAAGGATAAGAAAGAAAGAAACACCAGGCAGGCCTGAAATCCTTATCACTGTTTGTCTGCCTGTCTGTCTGATCCCCTGGAACTGGAGATGGGCCACCTTTTAGGTGCTGGTAGTTGATCCCAGGTACTCTGGAAGAGGAGACAATGCTGTTAATTTTTGAGCTTTTATAGTGACCCCACCCTTCTTTAATTTTTAGAAGTATATGTGAGGCTGTGTTTATGTACATCATATGCAGACCATAAGAGGAATTTAGATTCTCCAGAATCTGACACCCTCTTCTGGAGTGTCTGAAGACAGCTACAGTGTACTTATATCTAATAAATAAATAAATAAATAAATAAATAAATAAATAAATAAATAAACAATTTTTAAAAAGTATAATAAATAAAGAAAGACCAGGCAGGCCTGCCATCCTTATCTCTGTCTCTCTGTCTGTCTGTCTGTCTGTCTGATCCACTGGAACTGGAGATGGGCCACCATAAGGTGCTGGTAGTTTATCCCAGGTTCTCTGAAAGAGGAGACAATGCTGTTAATTGTTGAGCCCTCTCAGTGGCCCCACACATCTTTAAATTTTTAGAAGTATATGCGAGGCTGTGTTTATGTACATCATATGCAGACCATAAGAGGGATTTAGATTCTCCAGAATCTGACACCCTCTTCTGGAGTGTCTGAAAGCAGCTACAGTGTACATATATCTAATAAATACATAAATAAATATATAAATAAACATTTTTTTAAAGGATAAGAAAGAAAGAAAGACCAGGCAGGCCTGCCATCCTTATCACTGTCTGTATGTCTGTCTGTCTGATCCCCTGGAACTGGAGATGGGCCACCATATAGTTGCTGGTAGTTGTTCCCAGGTACTCTGGAAGAGGAGACAATGCTGTTAATTGTTGAGCTTTTAGAGTGGCCCCACCCTTCTTTAAATTTTTAGAAGTATATGTGAGGCTGTGTTTATGTACATCATATGCATACCATAAGTGGGATTTAGATTCACCAGAATATGACACTCTCTTCTGGTGTGTCTGATCAGCTACAGGGTACTTATATCAAATAATAAATAAATAAATAAATAAATAAATAAATAAATAAATAAACATTTTTAAAAAAAAAAAGAATAAGAAAGAAAGACCAGGCAGGCCTGCCATCCTTATCACTGTCTGTCTCTCTGTCTGTCTGATCCCCTGGAACTGGAGATGGGCCACCTTTTAGGTGCTTGTAGTTGATCCCAGGTTCTCTGGAAGAGGAGACAATGCTGTTAATTGTTGAGTGCTTTCAGTGGCCCCACCTATTTATAATTTTTAGAAGTATATGTGAGGCTGTGTTTATGTACATCATATTCAGACCATAAGAGGGATTTAGATTCTCTAGAATCTGACACCCTCTTCTGGAGTGTCTGAAGACGGCTACAGTGTACTTATATCTAATAAAAAATAAATAAATAAATAAAGAAATAAATAAACACTTTTTAAAAAGAATAAGAAATAAAGAAAGACCAGGCAGGCCTGCCATCCTTATCTCTGTCTCTCTGTCTGTCTGTCTGTCTGTCTGATCCACTGGAACTGGAGATGGGCCACCATAAGGTGCTGGTAGTTTATCCCAGGTTCACTGAAAGAGGAGACAATGCTGTTACTTGTTGAGCCCTCTCATTGGCCCCACACATCTTTAAATTTTTAGAAGTATATATGAGGCTGTGTTTATGTACATCATATGCAGACCATAAGAGGGATTTAGTTTCTCCATAATCTGACACCCTCTTCTGGGGTGTCTGAAGACAGCTACAGTGTACTTATATCTAATAAATACTTAAATAAATATATAAATAAACATTTTTTTGAAAAGGATAAGAAAGAAAGAATGACCAGGCAGGCCTGCCATACTTATCACTGTCTGTATGTCTGTCTGTCTGATCCCCTGGAACTGGAGAAGGGCCAACATATAGTCGCTGGTAGCTGATCCCAAGTACTCTGGAAGAGGAGACAATGCTGTTAATTGTTGAGCTTTTAGAGTGGCCCAACCCTTCTTTAAATTTTTAGAATTATATGTGAGGCTGTGTTTATGTACATCATATGCAGACCATAAGAGGGATTTAGATTCTCCAGAATCTGACACCCTCTTCTGGAGTGTCTGAACAGCTACAGTGTACTTATATCTAATAATAAATAAATAAATAAATAAATAAATAAATAAATACATAAATAAAAAATAAATAAACATTTTTTTAAAAAGGATAAGAAAGAAAGAAAGACCAGGCAGGCCTGCCATCCTTATCACTGTCTGTATGTCTGTCTGTCTGATCCCCTGGAACTGAAGATGGGCCACCATATAGTTGCTGGTAGTTGATCCCAGGTACTCTGGAAGATGAGACAATGCTGTTAATTGTTGAGCTTTTAGAGTGGCCCCACCCTTCTTTAATTTTTAGAAGTATATGTGAGGCTGTGTTTATGTACATCATATGCAGACCATAAGAGGAATTTAGATTCTCCAGAATCTGACACCCTCTTCTGGAGTGTCTGAAGACAGCTACAGTGTACTTATATCTAATAAATACATAAATAAATAAATAAATAAATAAATAAACATATTTTTAAAAAGGATAAGAAAGAAAGAAAGACCAGGCAGGCCTGCCATCCTTATCACTGTCTGTATGTCTGTCTGTCTGATCCCCTGGAACTGGAGATGGGCCACCATATAGTTGCTGGTAGTTGATCCCAGGTACTCTGGAAGAGGAGACAATGCTGTTAATTGTTGAGCTTTTAGAGTGTCCCCACCCTTCTTTAAATTTTTAGAAGTATATGTGAGGCTGTGTTTATGTACATCATATGCAGACCATAAGAGGGATATTGATTCTCCAGAATCAGACACCCTCTTCTGGAGTGTCTGAAGACAGCTACAGTGTACTTATATCTAATAAATACATAAATAAATAAATAAATAAATAAATAAATAAATAAACAAACATTTTTTAAAAGGGATAAGAAAGAAAGAAAAACCAGGCAGGCCTGCCATCCTTGTCTGTCCTTCTCTCTGTCTGTCTGTCTTGCCTAGCCCCTTGAGTATTCTAGCCTAGTCCCTTGCCTTGACTAGCCCAGCCCTTTGCCTAGCCTAGCCCAGCCCTGCCTTGCCTAGCCCTGCCTATCCCTGTCTTTAACCAGGCTGGCCTCGAACTCAGAAACTGACTGCCTCTGCCTCCAGAGTGCTCTCATTAAGATCTCGAGCCACCACTGACTGTTAGGTTTTCTAAGTCTTACATAGGTATGGTCTGCTTCTCAGCTGTGAAACCCTAATTAACACATGTAGTCTGTCCTAGGTCAGCCATAGCTACAGACTGAGGCCTTTTCTAAAACAAAACAAAAGAAAACAAAAAATAGAAATAATAAAATAAATAAATTAAGCAACCACATGATATCTTTTCTTTCTTTCAATGATACTCAGAGCTTGAAGCAGTTCACCCATGAGACCTCAGCTCCGGACATTGAGTCTCTTTCCCTAACAAGTATTATGGCTGAACCTGAGGGGTTCTACTGCTGATTTGTGTCCCCCACTTTAAAAAAATAGTTGTTTTCAAATGCTGCAGGTTCTTAGCCCTGTTCCTTGTTACAGTTGAGTCACAGCCCTGAAAGTTCAGTGGTAGTTAAAGGCACTGAGAAGGGCTTCCTATAGACATCAAAGACCAAGTCTTTGTTTTTAAAAATTTAATCTGGATTCCCCAACCCCCTGGCATCCTTAGAATTCCTAGAAAGGAAGGCAGGGACCTGGGCAGAAGTGTGCAAGGCTACTGGTGTTTGTAAGTGGTAACAGAAAGCTTTCTCTTGTTGGTACCCTACCCCAAGTTACACTGTCACTTCTTTTTCCTAGTTGTTGTTTTGTCGGTTTGTATTCTCAACATAGACCCTTTTCCTTCCTAACCTTGGCTGTCCTGAACCTTACTGTCCTTGAACTCAATGATTTGCCTGTCTTGCTGGGATGAAACTGTGAGCTACCATCCAGAAGGAAGCACCCTGCTGAGGTTAGATTGGGGTCTCTCCCATTTTCCTCTATGAACATGCATATGGCAGGCCTGTTCTTTCTTTTTTACTTTTCCTTTTCTTTTTAAAGATTTATTTATTTATTATATTTAAGTATGCTGTAGCTATCTTCAGACAGTCCAGAAGAGGGTGTCAGAATCTGAAGAATCTAAATCATTCTTATTGTCTGCATATGATGTATATAAACACAGCCTCACATATACTCAAAAAAAAAAAAAAGAAAGAAAGATGTGGCTACAGAGAGGGCTCAACAATTAAGAGCATTGTCTCCTCTTCCAGAGAAAATGTGCACAATTACCAGTATTATATATGGTGGCCCATCTCCAGTTCCAGGGGATCTAATACTCTGTTCTGGAGTCTGTGGGCACAGCATACACATGCAAAACATTCTTACACAATCATTGAGAGAGGAGAGAGAGGGGTTGAGAGAGAGGGGAGGTAATCATACCTCCTGACGAGTTTGAAGACCTGAGCTTCATCACTCACACAAATAAATAAATGCAAAATATTTTTTTATAAATAAACTCTGCCATTGCCCTTTAAAAATTCCTAGAAAACAAGTTTTATAAGCAACAGTTATATTTACTATATCTAAAGGACAGTCATGAGCATATTCAATAATTAGAAAAAGGCCTGTTAGTCTTAGAAATGGAAAAGACAAACCAAGGAAGGTTTGCAATTACATAATGAGGCAGCTCAGCCCAGCTCTAAGGTTGGAAATAAGACTCGAGAATAGGATACACCTGAAGACAGCCAGCCATTGTTTTTTGTTTTGGAGGCTGAAAGGATACACCTGAAGACAGCCAATGCTGTGTGATGGTGATCTGGTATTTTTTTTTTTTAATTTTTAAAAACTTTAACACTTTTTATAAAACTTTTACAAAAACTTTTTATTATAAACTTTTCTTTCTTTCTTTCTTTCTTTCCTCACCCTAGCCCCTACCCTAGCCCTGTCTTTCACCAGGGTGGCCTCAAACTCAGAAACTGACTGCCTCTGCCTACAGAGTGCTCTCATTAAGAGCTTCAGCCACCACTGAATGTAGGGTTTTCTAAGCCTTACCTTGCTCTTGGTGTCTGTTCCCAGCTGTGAAACCCTAATTAACACAAGTAGGCAGTCCTGGGTCAGCCAGAGCTACAGACTGAGGACTTCTCTAAAAACAAATAAAACAAAACAAAACAACAAATAGAAATAATAAAATACATAAATTAAGCAACCACAGCATAGCTTTTCTCTATCTAGGTGGTACTCAGAAATTCCAGCAGTTGGCCTGTGACACCTCAGCTCAGTATTTGTGAGGCTGTGTTTATGTACATCATATGCAGACCATAAGAGGGATTTACATTCTCCAGAATCTGACACCCTCCTCTGGAGTGTCTAAAGAAAGCTACAGTGTACTTATATCTAAGAAATACATAAATAAATAAATAAATAAATAAATAAATAAATAAATAAATATTTTTTAAAAAGGATAAGAAAGAAAGAAAGACCAGGCAGGCCTGCCATCCTTATCTCTGTCTGTCTGTCTGATCCCGTGGAACTGGAGATGGGCCACCTTGTAGGTTCTGGTAGTTGATCCCACGTTCTCTGGAAGAGGAGACAATGCTGTTAATTGTTGAGCCCTTTCAGTGGCCCCACCCATTTTTAATTTTTAGAAGTATATGTGAGGCTGTGTTTATGTACATCTTATTCAAACCATAAGAGGGATTTAGATTCTCCAGAATCTGACACCCTCTTCTGGAGTGTCTGAAGACGGCTACAGTGTACTTATATCTAATAAATACATAAATAAATGAATAAATAAATAAATAAACATTTTTTAAAAAGTATAAGAAATAAAGTAAGACCAGGCAGGCCTGCCATCCTTATCTCTGTCTCTCTGTCTGTCTGTCTGTCTGATCCACTGGAACTGGAGTTGGGCCACCATAAGGTGCTGGTAGTTTATCCCAGGTTCTCTGAAAGAGGAGACAATGCTGTTAATTGTTGAGCCCTCTCAGTGGCCCCACACATCTTTAAATTTTTAGAAGTATATGTGAGGCTTTGTTTATGTACATCATATGCAGACCATAAGAGGGATTTAGATTCTCCAGACTCTGACACCCTCTTCTGGAGTTTCTGAAGACAGCTACAGTGTACTTATATCTAATAAATACATAAATAAATATATAAATAAACATTTTTTTAAAAAGGATAAGAAAGAAAGAAAGACCATGCAGGCCTGCCATCCTTAGCACTGTCTGTATGTCTGTCTGTCTGATCCCCTGGAACTGGAGATGGGCCACCATATAGTTGCTGGTAGTTGATCCCAGGTACTCTGGAAGAGGAGACAATGGTGTTAATTGTTGAGCTTTTAGAGTGGCCCCACCCTTCTTTAAATTTTTAGAAGTATATGTGAGGCTGTGTTTATGTACATCATATGCAGACCATAAGAGGGATTTAGATTCTCCAGAATCTGACACCCTCTTCTGTAGTGTCTAAACAGCTACAGTGTACTTATATCTACTAAATACATAAATAAATAAATAAATAAATAAATAAATAAATAAACATTTTTTAAAAAGGATAAGAAAGAAAGACCAGGCAGGCCTGCCATCCATATCTCTGCCTGTCTGTCTGTCTGTCTATCTGATCCCCGGGAACTGGAGATGGGCCACCATATAGTTGCTGGTAGTTGATCCAAGGTTCTCTGGAAGAGGAGACAATGCTCTTAATTGTTGAGCCCTTTCAGTGGCCGCACACTTCTTTAAATATTTAGAAGTATATGTGAGGCTGTGTTTATGTACATCATATACAAATTATAAGAGGATTTAGATTCTCCAGAATCTGACACCCTCTACTGGAGTGTCTGAAGACAGCTAAAGTGTACTTATATCTAATAAATACATAAATAAATAAATAAACATTTTTTAAAAAGGATAAGAAAGAAAGTAAGACCAGGCAGGCCTGCCATCCTTATCTCTGTCTGTCTGTCTGTCTGTCTGATCCCCTGGAACTGGAGATGGGCTACCATATAGTTGCTGGTAGTTGATCCCAGGTTCTCTGGAAGAGGAGACAATGCTGTTAATTGTTGAGCCCTATCAGTGGCCCTACCCATCTTTAAATTTTTAGAAGTGTATGTGAGGCTGTGTTTATGTACATCATATGCAGACCAGAAGAGGGATTTAGATTCATCAGAATCTGACACCCTCTTCTGGAGTGTCTGAAGACAGGTACAGTGTACTTATATCTAATAAATACATAAATAAATACAATTTTTTAAAAAAGTATAAGAAAGAAAGAAAGACCAGGCAGGCCTGCCATCCTTATCCTTGTCTGTCTGTCTGTCTGTCTGATCCCCTGGGAGTGGAGATGGGCCACCATATAGTTGCAGGTAGTTGATCCCAGGTTCTCTGTAAGAGGAGATAATGCTGTTAATTGCTGAGCCCTTTCAGTGGCCCCCCCACCTTTAAATTTTAAGAAGTAAACGTGAGGCTGTGTTTATGTACATCATATGCAGACCATAAGAGGGATTTAGATTCTCCAGAATCTGATACCTTCTTCTGGAGTGTCTGAAGACGGCTACAGTGTACTTATATCTAATAAACATATAAATAAATAAATAAACATTTTTTAAAAAGGATAAGAAAGAAAGAAAGACCAGGCAGGCCTGCCATCCTTATCTCTGTCAGTCTGTCTGTCTGTCAGTCTGTCTGATCCCTTGGAACTGGAGATGGGCCACCATATAGTTGCAGTTAGTTGATCCCAGGTTCTCTGGAAGAGGAGACAATGCTGTTAATTGTTGAGCCCTTTCAGTGGCTCCAACTATCTTTAAATTTTTAGAAGTATATGTTAGGCTGTGTTTATGTACATCATATGCAGACCATAAGAGGGATTTAGATTCTCCAGAATCTGACACCCTCTTCTGGAGTGTCTGAAGACAACTACAGTGTACTTATATCTAATAAATACATATATAAATAAATATAAATAAATAAATAAACATTATTTTAAAAGGATAATAAAGAAAGAAAGACCAGGCAGGCCTGCCATCCTAATCTCTGTCTGTCTGTCTGTCTGTCTGATCCCCTGGAACTGGAGATGGGCCACCTTGTAGTTGCTGGTAGTTGATCCCAGGTTCTCTGGAAGAGGAGACAATGCTGTTAATTGTTGAGCCCTTTCAGTGGCCCCACCCATTTTTAATTTTTAGAAGTATATGTGAGGCTGTGTTTATGTACATCATATGCAGACCATAAGAGGGATTTAGATTCTCCAGAATCTGAGACCCTCTTCTGGAGTGTCTGAAGACAGCTACAGTGTACTTATATCTAATAAATACATAAATAAATATATAAATAAACATTTTTTTAAAAAGGATAAGAAACAAAGAAAGACCAGGCAGGCCTGCCATCCTTTTC
The DNA here is from genome assembly GCF_978045245.1 of Mus caroli. NCBI lineage: Eukaryota > Metazoa > Chordata > Mammalia > Rodentia > Muridae > Mus > Mus caroli. Next base: position 173,367 of record NW_028227395.1, on the reverse strand, counting down.
ACTGTCTGTATGTTTGTCTGTCTGATCCCCTGGAACTGGAGATGGGCCACCATATAGTTGCTGGTAGTTGATCCCAGGTCCTCTGGAAGAGGAGACAGTGCTGTTAATTGTTGAGCCCTTTCAGTGGCCCCACCCATCTTTAAATTTTTAGAAGTATATGTGAGGCTGTGTTTATGTACATCATATGCAGACCATAAGAGGGATATAGATTCTCCATAATCTGACACCCTCTTCGGGAGTGTTTGAAGACAGCTACAGTGTACTTACATCTAATAAATACATACTTAAATTAATAAACATTTTTTTAAAAAGGATAAGAAAGAATGAAAGACCAGGTAGGCCTGCTATCTTTAACTCTATCTGTCTGTCTGTCTGTCTGTCTGATCCCCTGGAACTGGAGATGGGCCACCATATAGTTGCTGGTAGTTGATCCCATGTTCTCTATAAGAGGAGACAATGCTGTTAATTGTTGATCCCTTTCATTGGCCCCACACATATTTAAATTTTTAGAAGTAAATGTGAGGCTGTGTTTATGTACATCATATGCAGACCATAAGAGGGATATAGATTCTCCAGAATCTGACACCCTCTTCTGGAGTGACTGAAGACAGCTACATTGTACTTATATCTAATAAATACATAAATAAATAAATAAACATTTTTTAAAAAGAATAAGAAAGAAAGAAAGACCAGGCAGGCCTGCCAACTTGTCTGTCTGTCTGTCTGTCTGTCTATCTGTCAGATACCCTGAAACTGGAGATGGGCCACCATATAGTTGCTGGTAGTTGATCCCAGGTTCTCTGGAAGAGGAGACAATGCTGTTAATTGTTGAGCCCTTTCAGTGGCCCCACCCATCTTTAAATTTTTAGAAGTATATGTGAGGCTGTGTTCATGTACATCATATGCAGACCATATGAGGGATATTGATTCTCCAGAATCTGACACCCTCTTCTGGAGAGTCTGAAGACAGCTACAGTGTACTTACATCTAATAAATACATAAATAAATAAATAAATAAATGAATAAATGAATAAAAAAATAAATTAATTAATAAACATTTTTTAAAAAGGATAAGAAAGAAAGAAAAATCAGGCAGGCCTGCCATCCTTATCTCTGTCTGTCTGTCTGTCTGTCTTATCCCCTGGAACTTGAGATGGGCCACCATATAGTTGCAGGTAGTTGATCCCACGTTCTCTGGAAGAAGAGACAATGCTGTTAATTGTTGAGCCCTTTCAGTGGGCCCACCCATCTTTAAATTTTTAGAAATATATGTGAGGCTGTGTTTATGTATATCATATGCAGACCATAAGAGGGATTTAGATTCTCCAGAAGATGACACCCTCTTTTAGAGCGTCTGAAAACAGCTACCTTGTACTTAAATCTAATAAATACATACTTAAATTAATAAACATTTCTTAAAAGTATAAGAAAGAAAGAAAGACCAGGCAGGCCTCCATCCTTATCTCTGTCAGTCTGTCTGTCTGTCTGTCTGATCCCTTGGAACTGGAGATGGGCCACCATAAGGTGCTGGTAGTTTATCCCAGGTTCTCTGAAAGAGGAGACAATGCTGTTAATTGTAGAGCCCTCTCAGTGGCCCCACACATCTTTAAATTTTTAGAAGTATATGTGAGGCTGTGTTTATGTACATCATATGCAGACCATAAGAGGGATTTAGATTCTCCACAATCTGACACCATCTTCTGGAGTGTCTGAAGACAGCTACAGTGTACTTATATCTAATAAATACATGAATAAATATATAAATAAACATTTTTTTAAAAAGATAAGAAAGAAAGAAAGACCAGGCAGGCCTGCCATCCTTATCACTGTCTGTATGTCTGTCTGTCTGATCCCCTGGAACTGGAGATGGGCCACCATATAGTTGCTGGTAGTTGATCCCAGGTACTCTGCAAGAGGAGACAATGCTGTTAATTGTTGAGCCCATTCAGTGGCGCCACCCATCTTTAAATATTTAGAGGTATATGTGAGGCTGTGTTTATGTACATCATATGCAGACCATAAGAGGGATTTAGATTCTCCAGAATCTGACACCCTCTTCTGGAGTGTCTTAAGACAGCTACAGTGTACTTATATCTAATAAATAAATAGATAAATAAATAAATAAATAAATAAACATTTTTTAAAAAGTAAAAGAAAGAAAGAAAGACCAGGCAGGCCTGCCATCCATATCTCTGTATGTCTTTCTGTCTGTCTATCTGATCCCCGGGAACTGGAGATGGGCCACCATATAGTGCTGGTAGTTGATCCAAGGTTCTCTGGAAGAGGAGACAATTCGGTTAATTGTTGAGCCCTTTCAGTGGCCCCACACTTCTTTAAATATTTAGAAGTTTATGTGAGGCTGTGTTTATGTACATCATAGTCAGATTATAAGAGGATTTAGATTCTCCAGAATCTGACACCCTCTACTGGAGTGACTGAAGACAGCTACAGTGTACTTATATATAATAAATAAATAAATAAATAAATAAATAAATAAATAAATAAATAAATATTTTTTAAAAAAGGATAAAAAAGAAAGAAAGACCAGGCAGGCCTGCCATCCTTATCACTGTCTGTATGTCTGTTTGTCTGATCCCCTGGAACTGGAGATGGGCCACCATATAGTTGCTGGTAGTTGATCCCAGGTACTCTGGAAGAGGAGACAATGCTGTTAATTGTTGAGCCCTTTCAGTGGCGCCACCCATCTTTAAATATTTAGAGGTATATGTGAGGCTGTGTTTATGTACATCATATGCAGACCATAAGAGGGATTTAGATTCTCCAGAATCTGACACCCTCTTCTGGAGTGTCTGAAGACAGCTACAGTGTACTTATATCTAATAAATAAATAGATAAATAAATAAATAAATAAATAAACATTTTTTTTAAAAGTATAAGAAAGAAAGAAAGACCAGGCAGGCCTGCCATCCATATCTCTGTCTGTCTGTCTGTCTGTCTATCTGATCCCCGGGAACTGGAGATGGGCCACCATATAGTGCTGGTAGTTGATCCAAGGTTCTCTGGAAGAGGAGACAATTCGGTTAATTGTTGAGCCCTTTCAGTGGCCCCACACTTCTTTAGATATTTAGAAGTTTATGTGAGGCTGTGTTTATGTACATCATATTCAGATTATAAGAGGATTTAGATTCTCCAGAATCTGACACCCTCTACTGGAGTGACTGAAGACAGCTACAGTGTACTTATATATAATAAATAAATAAATAAATAAATAAATAAATAAACATTTTTTAAAAAGGATAAGAAAGAAAGAAAGACCAGGCAGGCCTGCCATCCTCATCACTGTCTGTATGTCTGTCTGTCTGATCCCCTGGAACTGGAGATGGGCCACCATATAGTTGCTGGTAGTTGATCCCAGGTACTCTGGAAGAGGAGACAATGCTGTTAATTGTTGAGCCCTTTGAGTGGCGCCACCCATCTTTAAATATTTTGAGGTATATGGGAGGCTGTGTTTATGTACATCATATGCAGAACATAAGAGGGATTTAGATTCTCCAGAATCTGACACCCTCTTCTGGAATGTCTGAAGACAGCTACAGTGTACTTATATCTAATAAATACATAAATAAATAAATAAATAAATAAATAAATAAATAAATAAATAAATAAATAAATAAACATTTTTTAAAAAGGATAAGAAAGAAAGTAAGACCAGGCAGGCCTGCCATCCTTATCTCTGTCTGTCTGTCTGTCTGTCTGATCCCCTGGAACTGGAGATGGGCCACCATATAGTTGCTGGTAGTTGATCCCAGGTTCTCTGGAAGAGGAGACAATGCTGTTAATTGTTGAGCCCTTTCAGTGGCCCCATCCATTTTTAATTTTTAGAAGTATATGTGATGCTTATGTACATTATATGTTTATGTACATTATATTCAGACCATAAGAGGGATTTAGATACTCTAGAATCTGTCACCCTCTTCTGGAGTGTCTGAAGACGGCTACAGTGTACTTATATCTAATACATACATAAATAAATAAATAAATAAATAAATACACATTTTTTAAAAAGTATAGAAATAAAGAAAGACCAGGCAGGCCTGCCATCCTTCTCTCTCTCTCTCTGTCTGTCTGTCTGTCTGATCCACTGGAACTGGAGATGGGCCACCATAAGGTGCTGGTAGTTTATCCCAGGTTCTCTGAAAGAGGAGACAATGCTGTTAATTGTTGAGCCCTCTCAGTGGCCCCACACATCTTTAAATTTTTAGAAGTATATGTGAGGCTGTGTTTATGTACATCATATGCAGACCATAAGAGGGATTTAGATTCTCCACAATCTGACACCCTCTTCTGGAGTGTCTGAAGACAGCTACAGTGTACTTATATCTAATAAATACATAAATAAATATATAAATAAACATTTTTTAAAAAGGATAAGAAAGAAAGAAAGACCAGGCAGGCCTGCCATTTTTATCACTGTCTGTATGTCTGTCTGTCTGATCCCCTGGAACTGGAGATGGGCCACCATATAGTTGCTGGTAGTTGATCCCAGGTACTCTGGAAGAGGAGACAATGCTGTTAATTGTTGAGCTTTTAGAGTGGCCACACCCTTCTTTAAATTTTTAGAAGTATATGTGAGGCTGTGTGGGGCCACTGAAAGTCACATAGAGAGACAGAGAGAGACAGAGAGAGACAGAGAGAGACAAAGAAAGACAGAGAGAGACATAGAGAGACAGAGAGATACATTGAGAGAGACAGAGAGACAGAGAGAGACACAGAGAGAGACACAGAGAGACACAGAGAGAGACACACAGAGAGACAGAGACAGACAGAGAGAGACAGAGAGAGACAGAGATAGAGACAGAGAGAGACAAAGAGAGACAGAGAGACAGAGAGAGAGACAGAGAGAGACAGAGAAAGACAGAGTGAGACAGAGAGAGACACAGAGAGAGACAGAGATACACAGAGTGAGAAAGAGAGAGACACAGAGAGAGACAGAGAGAGAGACAGAGAGAGACAGAGAGAGACAGAGTGAGACAGAAAGAGACAAGGAGAGAGACAGAGAGAGACAAAGAAAAACACAGAGAGACAGAGAGAGACAGAGAGAGACAGAGAGAGACAGAGAGAGACAGAGAGAGACAGAGAGAGACAAAGAGAGACAGAGAGACAGAGAGAGAGACAGAGAGAGACATAGAGAGACAGAGAGATACATTGAGAGAGACAGAGAGACACAGAGAGACACACAGAGAGACACACAGAGAGACAAAGACAGACAGAGAGAGACAGAGAGAGACCGAGAGAGACAGAGATAGAGACAGAGAGAGACAGAGAGAGACAGAGAGACAGAGAGAGAGACAGAGAGAGACAGAGAGAGACAGAGTGAGACAGAGAGAGACACAGAGTGTGACAGAGATACACAGAGTGAGAAAGAGAGAGACACAGAGAGAGACAGAGAGAGAGACAGAGAGAGACAGAGAGAGACAGAGTGAGACAGAAAGAGACAAGGAGAGAGACAGAGAGAGACAAAGAAAAACACAGAGAGACAGAGAGAGACAGAGAGAGACAGAGAGAGACAGAGAGAGACAGAGAGAGACAGAGAGAGACAAAGAAAAACACAGAGAGAGACAGAGAGAGACAGAGAGATACAGAGAGAGTCAGAGAGACAGAGAGAGAAAGAGAGAGACAAAGAAAGACACAGAGAGAGACAGAGAGAGACAGAGAGATACAGAGAGAGAGACAGAGAGAGACAGAAAGATACAGAAGGACAGAGAGAGACAGAGAGAGACAGAGAGACAGAGATAGAGACAGAGAAAGACAGAGAGAGACTGAGGGAGACAGAGAGAGAGACAGAGAGAGACATAGAAGAGACAAAGAAAGACACAAGAGAGACAGAGTGAGTCAGACATAGAGACAAAGAAAGACAGAGGGAGACACTGAGAGAGAGAGACAGAGAGAGACAGAGAGATACAGACAGAGAGACAAAGAGAGACAGAGAGAGACAGAGAGAGGGTCAGAGAGAGACAGAGACAGAGTGAGAAATACAGAGAGAGACAGAGTTAGAGAGAGAGACAGAGAGAGACAGAGAGAGAGACAGAGACAGAGAGAGAGACAGAGAGAGACAGAGTGAGACACAGAAAGAGAGAGACAGAGAGAGACAAAGAAAGACACAGAGAGAGACATAGAGCGACAGAGAGATACATTGAGAGAGACAGAGAGAGACAGAGAGAGACAGAGATAGAGACAGAGAGAGACAGAGAGAGACACAGAGAGAGACAGAGAGACACAGAGAGACACAGAGAGAGACACAGAGAGACACAGAGAGAGACAGAGATAGACATAGACAGACAGAGACAGACAGAGAGAGACAGAGAGAGACAGAGATAGAGACAGAGAGAGACAGAGAGTGAGACAGAGAGAGACAGAGAGAGAGACACCGAAAGACAGAGAGAGACAGAGAGAGACAATGAAAGACACAGAGAGAGACTAAGAGAGACAGAGAGAGACAGAGAGAGACAGAGAGAGACAGAGAGAGACAAAAAAAGACACAGAGAGAGACAGAGAGCGATATAGATAGAGAAAAAGAAAGACAGAGAGAGACACAGAGAGAGAGACAGAGAGAGACAGAGAGATACAGAGAGAGAGACAAAGAGAGACAGAGAGAGAGACAGAGTACGACAGAGAGAGAGAGAGAGACTGAGAGAGACAAAGAAAGACACAGAGAGAGACATAGAGAGACAGAGAGATACATTGAGAGAGACAGAGAGAGACAGAGATAGACAGAGAGAGACAGAGAGAGACACAGAGAGAGACAGAGAGACACAGAGAGACACAGAGAGACACAGAGAGAGACAGAGAGAGACACAGAGAGACACAGAGAGAGACACAGAGAGACACAGAGAGAGACAGAGAGAGAGACAGAGAGAGACAGAGAGAGACAGAGAGAGACAGAGAGAGACAGAGAGAGTCAGAGAGAGACAATGAAAGACACAGAGAGAGACAGAGAGAGACAGAGAGATACAGAGAGAGAGACAGAGAGAGACATAAAGAGTCAGAAGGACAGAGAGAGACAGAGAGAGACAGAGATAGAGACAGAGAAAGACAGAGAGAGACACAGAGAGAGACAGAGAAAGACAGAGAGAGACAGAGAGTGAGACAGAGAGAGACAGAGAGAGACAAAGAAAGACACAGAGAGAGACAGAGCGAGACAGAGATAGAGACAGAGAAAGAAAGAGAGAGACACATAGAGAGAGACAGAGAGAGACAGAGAGATACAGAGAGAGAGACAGAGAGAGACAGAGAGAGACAGAGAGAAAGAGAGAGACAGAGAGAGTCAGAGAGAGACAGAGATAGAGACAGAGAGAGACAGAGACAGAGTGAGAAAGACAGAGAGAGACAGAGATAGAGAGAGAGACAGAGAGAGACACAGAGAGAGACAGAGAGAGACAAAGAAAGACAGAGAGAGACATAGAGAGACAGAGAGATACATTGAGAGAGACAGAGAGACACAGAGAGACACACAGAGAGACACACAGAGAGACAAAGACAGACAGAGAGAGACAGAGAGAGACCGAGAGAGACAGAGATAGAGACAGAGAGAGACAGAGAGAGACAGAGAGACAGAGAGAGAGACAGAGAGAGACAGAGAGAGACAGAGTGAGACAGAGAGAGACACAGAGTGAGACAGAGATACACAGAGTGAGAAAGAGAGAGACACAGAGAGAGACAGAGAGAGAGACAGAGAGAGACAGAGAGAGACAGAGTGAGACAGAAAGAGACAAGGAGAGAGACAGAGAGAGACAAAGAAAAACACAGAGAGACAGAGAGAGACAGAGAGAGACAGAGAGAGACAGAGAGAGACAGAGAGAGACAGAGAGAGACAAAGAAAAACACAGAGAGAGACAGAGAGAGACAGAGAGATACAGAGAGAGTCAGAGAGACAGAGAGAGAAAGAGAGAGACAAAGAAAGACACAGAGAGAGACAGAGAGAGACAGAGAGATACAGAGAGAGAGACAGAGAGAGACAGAAAGATACAGAAGGACAGAGAGAGACAGAGAGAGACAGAGAGACAGAGATAGAGACAGAGAAAGACAGAGAGAGACTGAGGGAGACAGAGAGAGAGACAGAGAGAGACATAGAAGAGACAAAGAAAGACACAAGAGAGACAGAGTGAGTCAGACATAGAGACAAAGAAAGACAGAGGGAGACACTGAGAGAGAGAGACAGAGAGAGACAGAGAGATACAGACAGAGAGACAAAGAGAGACAGAGAGAGACAGAGAGAGGGTCAGAGAGAGACAGAGACAGAGTGAGAAATACAGAGAGAGACAGAGTTAGAGAGAGAGACAGAGAGAGACAGAGAGAGAGACAGAGACAGAGAGAGAGACAGAGAGAGACAGAGTGAGACACAGAAAGAGAGAGACAGAGAGAGACAAAGAAAGACACAGAGAGAGACATAGAGCGACAGAGAGATACATTGAGAGAGACAGAGAGAGACAGAGAGAGACAGAGATAGAGACAGAGAGAGACAGAGAGAGACACAGAGAGAGACAGAGAGACACAGAGAGACACAGAGAGAGACACAGAGAGACACAGAGAGAGACAGAGATAGACATAGACAGACAGAGACAGACAGAGAGAGACAGAGAGAGACAGAGATAGAGACAGAGAGAGACAGAGAGTGAGACAGAGAGAGACAGAGAGAGAGACACCGAAAGACAGAGAGAGACAGAGAGAGACAATGAAAGACACAGAGAGAGACTAAGAGAGACAGAGAGAGACAGAGAGAGACAGAGAGAGACAGAGAGAGACAAAAAAAGACACAGAGAGAGACAGAGAGCGATATAGATAGAGAAAAAGAAAGACAGAGAGAGACACAGAGAGAGAGACCGAGAGAGACAGAGAGATACAGAGAGAGAGACAAAGAGAGACAGAGAGAGAGACAGAGTACGACAGAGAGAGAGAGAGAGACTGAGAGAGACAAAGAAAGACACAGAGAGAGACATAGAGAGACAGAGAGATACATTGAGAGAGACAGAGAGAGACAGAGATAGACAGAGAGAGACAGAGAGAGACACAGAGAGAGACAGAGAGACACAGAGAGACACAGAGAGACACAGAGAGAGACAGAGAGAGACACAGAGAGACACAGAGAGAGACACAGAGAGACACAGAGAGAGACAGAGAGAGAGACAGAGAGAGACAGAGAGAGACAGAGAGAGACAGAGAGAGACAGAGAGAGTCAGAGAGAGACAATGAAAGACACAGAGAGAGACAGAGAGAGACAGAGAGATACAGAGAGAGAGACAGAGAGAGACATAAAGAGTCAGAAGGACAGAGAGAGACAGAGAGAGACAGAGATAGAGACAGAGAAAGACAGAGAGAGACACAGAGAGAGACAGAGAAAGACAGAGAGAGACAGAGAGTGAGACAGAGAGAGACAGAGAGAGACAAAGAAAGACACAGAGAGAGACAGAGCGAGACAGAGATAGAGACAGAGAAAGAAAGAGAGAGACACATAGAGAGAGACAGAGAGAGACAGAGAGATACAGAGAGAGAGACAGAGAGAGACAGAGAGAGACAGAGAGAAAGAGAGAGACAGAGAGAGTCAGAGAGAGACAGAGATAGAGACAGAGAGAGACAGAGACAGAGTGAGAAAGACAGAGAGAGACAGAGATAGAGAGAGAGACAGAGAGAGACACAGAGAGAGACAGAGAGAGACAAAGAAAGACAGAGAGAGACATAGAGAGACAGAGAGATACATTGAGAGAGACAGAGAGACACAGAGAGACACACAGAGAGACACACAGAGAGACAAAGACAGACAGAGAGAGACAGAGAGAGACCGAGAGAGACAGAGATAGAGACAGAGAGAGACAGAGAGAGACAGAGAGACAGAGAGAGAGACAGAGAGAGACAGAGAGAGACAGAGTGAGACAGAGAGAGACACAGAGTGAGACAGAGATACACAGAGTGAGAAAGAGAGAGAGACATAGAGAGAGACAGAGAGAGAGACAGAGAGAGAGACAGAGTGAGAGACAGAGAGAGACAGAGAGAGACAGAGTGAGACAGAGAGAGAAACAGAGAGAGACAGAGAGAGACAAAGAAAAACACAGAGAGACAGATAGAGACAGAGAGAGACAGAGAAAGAGACAGAGAGAGACAAAGAAAGACACAGAGAGAGACATAGACAGAGAGATACATTGAGAGAGACATAGAGAGACAGAGAGAGACAGAGATAGAGACAGAGAGAGACAGAGAGAGACACAGAGAGACACAGAGAGAGACAGAGATAGACATAGACAGACAGAGACAGACAGAGAGAGACAGAGAGAGACAGAGATAGAGACAGAGAGAGACAGAGAGTGAGACAGAGAGAGACAGAGAGAGAGACACCGAAAGACAGAGAGAGACAGAGAGAGACAATGAAAGACACAGAGAGAGACTAAGAGAGACAGAGAGAGACAGAGAGAGACAGAGAGAGACAGAGAGAGAGACAGAGAGAGACAGAGAGAGACACAGAGAGACAGAGATAGACATAGACAGACAGAGACAGACAGAGAGAGACAGAGAGAGACAGAGATAGAGACAGAGAGAGACAGAGAGTGAGACAGAGAGAGACACAGAGAGAGAGACCGAAAGACAGAGAGAGACAGAGAGAGACAATGAAAGACACAGAGAGAGACTAAGAGAGACAGAGAGAGACAGAGAGAGACAGAGAGAGATAGAGAGAGACACAAAGAGACAGAGAGAGACAGAGAGAAAGAGAGAGACAGAGAGAGTCAGAGAGAGACAGAGATAGAGACAGAGAGAGACAGAGAGAGGGACAGAGAGAGACAGAGACAGAGTGAGAAATACAGAGAGAGACAGAGTTAGAGAGAGAGACAGAGAGAGACAGAGAGAGAGACAGAGACAGAGACAGAGAGAGATACAGAGAGAGACAGAGTGAGACACAGAAAGAGAGAGACAGAGAGAGACAAAGAAAGACACAGAGAGAGACATAGAGAGACAGAGAGATACATTGAGAGAGACATAGAGAGACTGAGAGAGACAGAGATAGAGACAGAGAGAGACACAGAGAGACACAGAGAGAGACAGAGATAGACATAGACAGACAGAGACAGACAGAGAGAGACAGAGAGAGACAGAGATGGAGACAGAGAGAGACAGAGAGTGAGACAGAGAGAGACAGAGAGAGAGACACCGAAAGACAGAGAGAGACAGAGAGAGACAATGAAAGACACAGAGAGAGACTAAGAGAGACAGAGAGAGACAGAGAGAGACAGAGAGAGACAAAAAAAGACACAGAGAGAAACAGAGAGCGATATAGATAGAGAAAAAGAAAGACAGAGAGAGACACAGAGAGAGAGACAGAGAGAGACAGAGAGAGACAGAGAGATACAGAGAGAGAGACAAAGAGAGACAGAGAGAGAGACAGAGTGACACAGAGAGAGAGAGAGACTGAGAGAGACAAAGAAAGACACAGAGAGAGACATAGAGAGACAGAGAGATACATTGAGAGAGACAGAGAGAGACAGAGATAGACAGAGAGAGACAGAGAGAGACACAGAGAGAGACAGAGAGACACAGAGAGACACAGAGAGACACAGAGAGAGACAGAGAGAGACAGAGAGAGACACAGAGAGAGACACAGAGAGACACAGAGAGACACAGAGAGATTCAGAGAGAGAGACAAAGAGAGACAGAGAGAGACAGAGAGAAAGAGAGAGACAGAGAGAGTCAGAGAGAGACAGAGATAGAGACAGAGAGAGACAGAGAGAGGGACAGAGAGAGACAGAGACAGAGTGAGAAATACAGAGAGAGACAGATTTAGAGAGAGAGACAGAGAGAGACAGAGAGAGAGACAGAGACAGAGAGTGAGACAGAGAGAGACAGAGTGAGACACAGAGAGAGAGAGAGACAGAGAGAGACAAAGAAAGACACAGAGAGAGACATAGAGAGACAGAGAGATACATTAAGAGAGACATAGAGAGACAGAGAGAGACAGAGAGAGACAGAGATAGAGACAGAGAGAGACAGAGAGAGACAGAGAGAGACAGAGAGATAGACAGAGAGAGACAGAGAGAGACAATGAAAGACATAGAGAGAGACAGAGAGACACAGAGAGACACAGAGAGAGAGACAGAGAGAGACAGAAAGAGTCAGAAGGACAGAGAGAGACAGAGAGAGATAGAGATAGGGACAGAGAAAGACAGAGAGAGACACAGAGAGAGACAGAGAAAGACAGAGAGTGAGACAGAGACAGACAGAGAGAGACAAAGGAAGACCCAGAGAAAGACAGAGAGAGACAGAGATAGAGACAGAGAAAGACAGAGAGAGACACAGAGAGAGAGAGACAGAGAGAGACAGAGAGAGACAGAGAGATAAAGAGAGAGAGACAGAGAGAAAGAGAGAGACAGAGAGAGTCAGAGAGAGACAGAGATAGAGACAGAGAGAGACAGAGAGAGGGACAGAGAGAGACAGAGACAGAGTGAGAAAGACAGAGAGAGACAGAGATAGAGAAAGAGAGACAGAGAGAGACACAGAGAGAGACAGAAAGAGACAGAGAGAGACAAAGAAAGACACAGAGAGAGACATAGTGAGACAGAGAGATACATTGAGAGAGACAGAGAGAGACAGAGAGAGACAGAGACACAGAGAGACAGAGAGAGACAGAGAAAGACAGAGAGAGACAGAGAGTGAGACAGAGAGAGACAGAGAGAGACAAAGAAAGACACAGAGAGACACAGAGAGAGACAGAGAAAGACAGAGAGAGACAGAGAGTGAGACAGAGAGAGACAGAGAGAGACAAAGAAAGACACAGAGAGAGACAGAGCGAGACAGAGATAGAGACAGAGAAAGAAAGAGAGAGACACATAGAGAGAGACAGAGAGAGACAGAGAGATACAGAGAGAGAGACAGAGAGAGACAGAGAGAGACAGAGAGAAAGAGAGAGACAGAGAGAGTCAGAGAGAGACAGAGATAGAGACAGAGAGAGACAGAGACAGAGTGAGAAAGACAGAGAGAGACAGAGATAGAGAGAGAGACAGAGAGAGACACAGAGAGAGACAGAGAGAGACAAAGAAAGACAGAGAGAGACATAGAGAGACAGAGAGATACATTGAGAGAGACAGAGAGACACAGAGAGACACACAGAGAGACACACAGAGAGACAAAGACAGACAGAGAGAGACAGAGAGAGACCGAGAGAGACAGAGATAGAGACAGAGAGAGACAGAGAGAGACAGAGAGACAGAGAGAGAGACAGAGAGAGACAGAGAGAGACAGAGTGAGACAGAGAGAGACACAGAGTGAGACAGAGATACACAGAGTGAGAAAGAGAGAGAGACATAGAGAGAGACAGAGAGAGAGACAGAGAGAGAGACAGAGTGAGAGACAGAGAGAGACAGAGAGAGACAGAGTGAGACAGAGAGAGAAACAGAGAGAGACAGAGAGAGACAAAGAAAAACACAGAGAGACAGATAGAGACAGAGAGAGACAGAGAAAGAGACAGAGAGAGACAAAGAAAGACACAGAGAGAGACATAGACAGAGAGATACATTGAGAGAGACATAGAGAGACAGAGAGAGACAGAGATAGAGACAGAGAGAGACAGAGAGAGACACAGAGAGACACAGAGAGAGACAGAGATAGACATAGACAGACAGAGACAGACAGAGAGAGACAGAGAGAGACAGAGATAGAGACAGAGAGAGACAGAGAGTGAGACAGAGAGAGACAGAGAGAGAGACACCGAAAGACAGAGAGAGACAGAGAGAGACAATGAAAGACACAGAGAGAGACTAAGAGAGACAGAGAGAGACAGAGAGAGACAGAGAGAGACAGAGAGAGAGACAGAGAGAGACAGAGAGAGACACAGAGAGACAGAGATAGACATAGACAGACAGAGACAGACAGAGAGAGACAGAGAGAGACAGAGATAGAGACAGAGAGAGACAGAGAGTGAGACAGAGAGAGACACAGAGAGAGAGACCGAAAGACAGAGAGAGACAGAGAGAGACAATGAAAGACACAGAGAGAGACTAAGAGAGACAGAGAGAGACAGAGAGAGACAGAGAGAGATAGAGAGAGACACAAAGAGACAGAGAGAGACAGAGAGAAAGAGAGAGACAGAGAGAGTCAGAGAGAGACAGAGATAGAGACAGAGAGAGACAGAGAGAGGGACAGAGAGAGACAGAGACAGAGTGAGAAATACAGAGAGAGACAGAGTTAGAGAGAGAGACAGAGAGAGACAGAGAGAGAGACAGAGACAGAGACAGAGAGAGATACAGAGAGAGACAGAGTGAGACACAGAAAGAGAGAGACAGAGAGAGACAAAGAAAGACACAGAGAGAGACATAGAGAGACAGAGAGATACATTGAGAGAGACATAGAGAGACTGAGAGAGACAGAGATAGAGACAGAGAGAGACACAGAGAGACACAGAGAGAGACAGAGATAGACATAGACAGACAGAGACAGACAGAGAGAGACAGAGAGAGACAGAGATGGAGACAGAGAGAGACAGAGAGTGAGACAGAGAGAGACAGAGAGAGAGACACCGAAAGACAGAGAGAGACAGAGAGAGACAATGAAAGACACAGAGAGAGACTAAGAGAGACAGAGAGAGACAGAGAGAGACAGAGAGAGACAAAAAAAGACACAGAGAGAAACAGAGAGCGATATAGATAGAGAAAAAGAAAGACAGAGAGAGACACAGAGAGAGAGACAGAGAGAGACAGAGAGAGACAGAGAGATACAGAGAGAGAGACAAAGAGAGACAGAGAGAGAGACAGAGTGACACAGAGAGAGAGAGAGACTGAGAGAGACAAAGAAAGACACAGAGAGAGACATAGAGAGACAGAGAGATACATTGAGAGAGACAGAGAGAGACAGAGATAGACAGAGAGAGACAGAGAGAGACACAGAGAGAGACAGAGAGACACAGAGAGACACAGAGAGACACAGAGAGAGACAGAGAGAGACAGAGAGAGACACAGAGAGAGACACAGAGAGACACAGAGAGACACAGAGAGATTCAGAGAGAGAGACAAAGAGAGACAGAGAGAGACAGAGAGAAAGAGAGAGACAGAGAGAGTCAGAGAGAGACAGAGATAGAGACAGAGAGAGACAGAGAGAGGGACAGAGAGAGACAGAGACAGAGTGAGAAATACAGAGAGAGACAGATTTAGAGAGAGAGACAGAGAGAGACAGAGAGAGAGACAGAGACAGAGAGTGAGACAGAGAGAGACAGAGTGAGACACAGAGAGAGAGAGAGACAGAGAGAGACAAAGAAAGACACAGAGAGAGACATAGAGAGACAGAGAGATACATTAAGAGAGACATAGAGAGACAGAGAGAGACAGAGAGAGACAGAGATAGAGACAGAGAGAGACAGAGAGAGACAGAGAGAGACAGAGAGATAGACAGAGAGAGACAGAGAGAGACAATGAAAGACATAGAGAGAGACAGAGAGACACAGAGAGACACAGAGAGAGAGACAGAGAGAGACAGAAAGAGTCAGAAGGACAGAGAGAGACAGAGAGAGATAGAGATAGGGACAGAGAAAGACAGAGAGAGACACAGAGAGAGACAGAGAAAGACAGAGAGTGAGACAGAGACAGACAGAGAGAGACAAAGGAAGACCCAGAGAAAGACAGAGAGAGACAGAGATAGAGACAGAGAAAGACAGAGAGAGACACAGAGAGAGAGAGACAGAGAGAGACAGAGAGAGACAGAGAGATAAAGAGAGAGAGACAGAGAGAAAGAGAGAGACAGAGAGAGTCAGAGAGAGACAGAGATAGAGACAGAGAGAGACAGAGAGAGGGACAGAGAGAGACAGAGACAGAGTGAGAAAGACAGAGAGAGACAGAGATAGAGAAAGAGAGACAGAGAGAGACACAGAGAGAGACAGAAAGAGACAGAGAGAGACAAAGAAAGACACAGAGAGAGACATAGTGAGACAGAGAGATACATTGAGAGAGACAGAGAGAGACAGAGAGAGACAGAGACACAGAGAGACAGAGAGAGACAGAGAGATACAGAGATAGAGACAGAAGGGACAGAGAGAGACAGAGAGAGACCGACAGAGTGACAGATGGAGACAGAGAGAGACAGAGACAGATAGAGTTAGACAGAGAGAGACAGAGAGAGACAGAGAGAGAGAGAGAGATAGAGAGAGAGACAGAGAGAGACAGAGAGGGACAGAGTGACAGAGAGAGACAGAGAGAGACAGAGATAGAGACAGAGAGATACAGAGTGAGGGACAGAGAGAGACAGAGAGACAGATAGAGACAGAGAGACAGATAGAGACAGAGAGAAACAGAGAGAGACAGAGTGACAGAGAGAGACAGAGAGAGACAGAGACAGAGAAAGAGAGAGAGACAGAGAGAGACAGAGAGAGTCAGATAGACAGAGAGAGACAGAGAGAGACAGTGAGAGACAGAGAGAGACAGAGTGACAGAGAGAGACAGAGAGAGACAGAAATAGAGACAGAGAGAGACAGAGAGAGGGAAAGAGAGAGACAGAGAGAGACAGAGAGAGACAGAGAGAGACAGAGAGAGAGACAGATAGAGACAGAGAGAAACAGAGAGAGACAGAGATAGAGAAAGAGAGAGACAAAGAGAGACATAGAGAGAGAGACAGAGAGAGACAGAGAGAGACAGAGCGAGACAAAGAAAGACACAGAGAAAGACAGAGACAGAGAGATACAGAGATAGAGACAGAGAGTGACAGATAGACAGAGAGAGACAGAGAGAGACAGAGAGAGACAGAGTTACAGAGAGAGACAGAGAGAGACAGAGATAGAGACAGAGAGAGACAGAGAGAGGGAAAGAGAGAGACAGAGAGAGAGAAGGAGAGAGACAGAGAGAGACAGAGAGAGAGACAGAGAGAGACAGAAAGAGTCAGAAGGACAGAGAGAGACAGAGATAGAGACAGAGATAGACAGAGAGAAAGAGAGAGACAGAGAGAGTCAGAGAGAGACAGAGACAGAGTGAGAAAGACAGAGAGAGACAGAGATAGAGAGAGAGACAGAGAGAGACACACAGAGAGACAGAGAGAGACAGAGAGAGACAGAGAGAGACAAAGAAAGACACAGAGAGAGACATAGAGAGACAGAGAGATACATTGAGAGAGACAGAGAGAGCCAGAGAGAGACAGAGAGAGAGATAGAGAGAGACACAGAGAGAGACAGAGAGAGACAGAGAGACAGAGAGAGACAAAGAAAGACACAGAGAGAGACAGAGAGAGACAGAGAGAGAGACAGAGAGAGACAGAGAGAGACAGATAGACAGAGAGAGACAGAGAGAGACAGAGAGAGACAGAGTGACAGAGAGAGACATAGAGAGAAAGAGATAGAGACAGAGAGAGGGAAAGAAAGAGACACACAGAGAGATAGAGACAGAGAGAAACAGAGAGAGACAGAGATAGAGAAAGAGAGAGACAGAGAGAGACATAGAGAGAGTTACAGAGAGAGACAAAGAAAAACACAGAGAGAGACAAAGAGAGACAGAGAGATACAGAGAGAGAGAAAGAGAGAGACAGAGAGAGACATAAAGAGAGAGACAGAGAGAGACAGGGAGAGACAAAGAGAGACAAAGAAAGACACAGAGAGAGACAGAGAGGGACAGAGAGAGACAGAGAGAGACAGAGTGACAGAGAGAGACAGAGAGAAACAGAGATAGAGACAGAGAGAGACAGAGAGAGGAAAAGAGAGAGACAGAGAGAGAGAGAGAGACAGAGAGAGACAGAGAGAGAGACAGATAGAGACAGAGATAGAGACAGAGAGAGACAGAGAGAGGGAAAGAGAGAGACAGAGAGAGAGAGAGAGACAGAGAGAGACAGAGAGAGAGACAGATAGAGACAGAGAGAAATAGAGAGAGACAGAGATAGAGAAAGAGAGAGACAGAGAGAGACATAGAGAGAGAGACAGAGAGAGACTTTCCACTTTTTCAGGTTTTCTTGCCATATTCCGGTTCCTTCAGTGTGAGTTTTTAATTTTCTAATTCTTTCAGGGTTTTTTGCCATATTCTGGGTCCTACAGCGTGTATTTTTAATTTTCCAAGTTTTTCAGGGTTACTCAGCATATTTTGGGTCCTACAGTGTGATTTTTTTCATTTTCCACCTTTTTCAGGTTTTCTTGCCAATTTCGGGGTACTTCAGTGTGAGTTTTTAATATTCCACTTTTTACAGGGTTAATCGCCATATTCTGCGTCCTACAGTGTGATTTTTAAATTTTCCACGATTCTCAGGGTTTCTCGCCATATTCAGGTCCTACAGTTTGATTTTTTAATTTTAAACGTTTTTAAGTTTTTTTCGTCATGTTCTGGGTCCTACAGTTTGATATTCTCATTATCCAACTTTTTCAGATTTTCTCAGCATATTCTGGGTCCTACATTGTGAATTTTTAATTTTCCACGTTTTTCAAGGTTTCTTGCCATATTCTGGTCCTATAGTGTGATTTTCTCATTTTCCTCCTTTTTCAGTGTTTCTCGCCATATTCTGGGTCCTACAGTGTGAATATTTAATTTTCCATGTTTTTCATGTTTTCTCGCCATATTCTGGGTCCTTCAGTTTGTGTTTTTAATTTTCCTCGTTTTTCAGGTTTTCTCACCATATTCCCGGACCTTCAGTGTGAATTTTTAATTTTCCATGTTTTTCAGGTTTTTTCGTCATATTCTGGGTCCTAGAGTGTGATTTTCTCATTTCCACGTTTTTTAGGATTTCTCCCCATATTCGGGGTCCTTCAGTGTGAGTTTTTGATTTCCTACTTTTTCAGGGTTTCTCAATATATTCTGGTTCCTACAGCGTGTATTTTATTTTTCCAAGTTTTTCAAGGGTTTCTAGACATATTCTGGGTCCTACAGTGTGAACATTTAATTTTCCATGATTATCAGGGTTTCTCAGCATATTCTGGGTCCTGCAGTGTGATTTTCTCATTTTTCACCTTTTTCAAGTTTTTTCGCTATTCTGGGTTCTACATGTGATTTTCTCATTTTCCACCTTTTTCAGCTTTTCTCGCTATATTCCGGGTCCTTCAGTGTGAATTTTTAATTTTCCACGTTTTTCAGGGTTTCTCGGCATATTCTGTTTCCTGCAGTGTGATTTTCTCATTTTCCAAGTTTTTCAGGTTTTTTCGTAATTCTGGGTCTTACAGTGTGATTTTCTCATTTTTCACCTTTTGCAGGGTTTCTTGCCATATTCTGGGTCCAACAGAGTGTATTTTTAATTTACCACGTTTTTCCGGTTTCTCACCATATTCTGGGTCCAACAGCGCGTATTTTCAATTTTCCACGTTTTTCAGGGTTTCTCGGCATATTCTGGGTCCTAAAGTGTGATTTTCTCATTTTCGAAGTTTTTCAAGTTTTTTCGCAATTCTGGGTCCTACAGTCATTTATTCTCATTTTCCACCTTTTTCAGGTTTTCTCGCCATATTCGGGGTCTTTCAGTGTGAATTTTTAGTTTTTTACTTTTTTCAGGTTTTCTTGCCATATTCTGGGTCATTCAGTGTGAGTTTTTAATTTTACACGTTTTTCAGGTTTTTTCGTCATATTCTGGGTACTACAGTGTGATTTTTCTCATTTTCTCGTTTTTCAGGTTTTCTTGCCATATTCCAGGTCCTTCAGGGTGAATTTTTAATTTTCCATGTTTTTCAGTATTTCTCGCCATATTCTGGGTAATACAGTGTGAATTTTTAATTTTCCACTTTTTTCATGGTTTCTCGCCATATTCTGTGTCCGACAGTGTGAATTTTTAATTTTCATGTTTTTCAGGGTTACTCAGCATATTCTAGGTCCTGCAGTGTGATTTTCTCATTTTCCACGTTTTATAAATTTTTTCGTAATTCTGGGTCCTACAGTGTGATTTTCTCATTTTCCAACTTTTTACAGCCTTTCTAGCCATATTTGGGGTCCTTCAGTGTGAGATTTTAATTTTATAATTTTTCAGGGTTTCTCGACATATTCTGTGTCCTACAGCGTGTATTTTTTATTTTCCATGTTTCTCAGTTTTTTTAAATCATATTCTGAGTCCTAAAGTGTGATCTTCTCATTTCCACGTTTTTCAGGTCTTTCAGTGTGAATTTTTAATTTAACACGTTTTTCAGTATTTCTCGACATATTCTGGGAAATACAGTGTGAATTTTTAATTGCACACTTTTTTATTGGTTTCTCGCCATATTGTGTCCAACAATGTGAATTTTTAATTTTCACTTTTTTCCGTGTTTCTTGGCATATTCTGGGTCCTACAGTGTGAGTTTTTAATTTTCCTCGTTTTTTCAGGTTTTCTCGCCATATTCAGATTTCTTCAGTGTGAATTTTTAATTTTCCACGTTTTTCAGGTTTTTTCATCATATTCTGGGTCCTACAGTGTGATTTTCTCATTTCCAAGTTTTTCAGGATTTCTTGCCATATTCCAGGTCCTGCAGTGTGAATTTTTAATTTTCCACGTTTTTCAGTATTTCTCCCCATATTTTGGGTAATACATTGTGAATTTTAATTTTCCTCTTTTTTTCATGTTTTCTTGAAATATTCTGTGTCCGACAGTGTGAATTTTTAATTTTCACGTTTTTCAGGGTTTCTCAGCATATTCTGGGTCCTTCAGTTTGAGTTTTTAATTTTCCTCGTTTTTCAGGTTTTCTGGCCATATTCCGGGTCCTTCAGTGTGAATTTTTAATTTTCCACGATTTTCAGGGATTCTCAGCATATTCTGGGTCCTGCAGTGTGATTTTCTCATTTTCCACCTTTTTCAGGTTTTCTAGCCATATTCCGGGTCCATCAGTGTGAGTTTATAGTTATCTACTTTTTTCAGGGTTGATTGCCATATTCTGGGTAATACAGTGAGAATTTTCATTGTCCAATTTTTTCATGGTTTCTTGCCATAATCTGGTTCCCCCAGCGTATATTTTTAATTTTCCACGTTTTCAGGGTTTCTCGGCATATTCTGGGTCCTACAGTGTGACTTTCCCATTTTCGACGTTTTTCAATTTTTTTTTTCCAAATCTGGGTTCTATAGTGTGATTAATTCTCATTTTCCATCTTTTTCATGATTTCTCGCTATATTCTGGGTCCTACAGTGTGAGTTTTGAATTTTCCTTGTTTTTTTGGTTTTCTCGCCATATTAGGGGTCCTTCAGTGTGAATTTTTAATTTTCCACGTTTTCTAAGTTTCTCGCCATATACAGTGTGAATTTTTAATTTTCAACTTTTTTCATGATTCTTGCCATATTCTGTGTCCAACAGTGTCAATTTTTAATTTTCACGTTTTTCAGCATTTCTCGGCATATTCTGGGTCCTGCAGTGTGATTTTCTCATTTTCCACTTTTTCAGGTTTTCTTGCCATATTCCGGTTCCTTCAGTGTGAGTTTTTAATTTTCTAATTCTTTCAGGGTTTTTTGCCATATTCTGGGTCCTACAGCGTGTATTTTTAATTTTCCAAGTTTTTCAGGGTTACTCAGCATATTTTGAGTCCTACAGTGTGATTTTTTTCATTTTCCACCTTTTTCAGGTTTTCTTGCCAATTTCGGGGTACTTCAGTGTGAGTTTTTAATATTCCACTTTTTACAGGGTTAATCGCCATATTCTGCGTCCTACAGTGTGATTTTTAAATTTTCCACGATTCTCAGGGTTTCTCGCCATATTCAGGTCCTACAGTTTGATTTTTTAATTTTAAACGTTTTTAAGTTTTTTTCGTCATGTTCTGGGTCCTACAGTTTGATATTCTCATTATCCAACTTTTTCAGATTTTCTCAGCATATTCTGGGTTCTACATTGTGAATTTTTAATTTTCCACGTTTTTCAAGGTTTCTTGCCATATTCTGGTCCTATAGTGTGATTTTCTCATTTTCCTCCTTTTTCAGTGTTTCTCGCCATATTCTGGGTCCTACAGTGTGAATATTTAATTTTCCATGTTTTTCATGTTTTCTCGCCATATTCTGGGTCCTTCAGTTTGTGTTTTTAATTTTCCTCGTTTTTCAGGTTTTCTCACCATATTCCCGGACCTTCAGTGTGAATTTTTAATTTTCCATGTTTTTCAGGTTTTTTCGTCATATTCTGGGTCCTAGAGTGTGATTTTCTCATTTCCACGTTTTTTAGGATTTCTCCCCATATTCGGGGTCCTTCAGTGTGAGTTTTTGATTTCCTACTTTTTCAGGGTTTCTCAATATATTCTGGTTCCTACAGCGTGTATTTTATTTTTCCAAGTTTTTCAAGGGTTTCTAGGCATATTCTGGGTCCTACAGTGCGAACATTTAATTTTCCATGATTATCAGGGTTTCTCAGCATATTTTGGGTCCTGCAGTGTGATTTTCTCATTTTTCACCTTTTTCAAGTTTTTTCGCTATTCTGGGTTCTACATGTGATTTTCTCATTTTCCACCTTTTTCAGGTTTTCTCGCTATATTCCGGGTCCTTCAGTGTGAATTTTTAATTTTCCACGTTTTTCAGGGTTTCTCGGCATATTCTGTTTCCTGCAGTGTGATTTTCTCATTTTCCAAGTTTTTCAGGTTTTTTCGTAATTCTGGGTCTTACAGTGTGATTTTCTCATTTTTCACCTTTTGCAGGGTTTCTTGCCATATTCTGGGTCCAACAGAGTGTATTTTTAATTTACCACGTTTTTCCGGTTTCTCACCATATTCTGGGTCCAACAGCGCGTATTTTCAATTTTCCACGTTTTTCAGGGTTTCTCGGCATATTCTGGGTCCTAAAGTGTGATTTTCTCATTTTCGAAGTTTTTCAAGTTTTTTCGCAATTCTGGGTCCTACAGTCATTTATTCTCATTTTCCACCTTTTTCAGGTTTTCTCGCCATATTCGGGGTCTTTCAGTGTGAATTTTTAGTTTTTTACTTTTTTCAGGTTTTCTTGCCATATTCTGGGTCATTCAGTGTGAGTTTTTAATTTTACACGTTTTTCAGGTTTTTTCGTCATATTCTGGGTACTACAGTGTGATTTTTCTCATTTTCTCGTTTTTCAGGTTTTCTTGCCATATTCCAGGTCCTTCAGGGTGAATTTTTAATTTTCCATGTTTTTCAGTATTTCTCGCCATATTCTGGGTAATACAGTGTGAATTTTTAATTTTCCACTTTTTTCATGGTTTCTCGTCATATTCTGTGTCCGACAGTGTGAATTTTTAATTTTCATGTTTTTCAGGGTTACTCAGCATATTCTAGGTCCTGCAGTGTGATTTTCTCATTTTCCACGTTTTATAAATTTTTTTGTAATTCTGGGTCCTACAGTGTGATTTTCTCATTTTCTACGTTTTTCATGTTTTTTCACAATTCTGTGTCCTACAGTGTGATTATTCTCTATTTCCACCTTTTTCAGGTATTCTTGCCATATTCAGGGTCCTTCCGTGTAAGTTTTTAATTTTCTACTTTTTTCAGGGTTTCCTGTCATAATCTGGCTCCTTCAAAGCATATTTTTATTTTTCCTCGTTTTTCTGGGTTTCTCAGCATATTCTGGGTCCTACAGTGTATTTTTCTCATTTTTAAACATTTTCAGATTTTCTCACCATATTCGGGGTCCTACAGTGTGAATTTTTAATTTTAATCGTTTTTAAGTTTTTTTCATCATATTCTGGGTCCTACAGTTGATTTTGTCATTAACCACCTTTTTCATGTTTTCTCACCATATTCGTGGTCCTTCAGTGTGAGTTTTTAGTTTTTTAGTTTTTTCATGGTTTGTTGCCATATTCTGGGTCCTACAGCGTGTATGTTTAATTTTGCACATTTTTCAGGGTTTCTCGGCATATTCTGGGTCCTACAGTGTGATTTTTTCATTTTCGACGTTTTTCAATTTTTTTTCGCAATTCTGGGTCCTATAGTGTGATTTTCTCATTTTCCACCTTTTTCAGGTTTTCTCGACATATTCAGGGTCCTTCAGTGTGAGATTTAAATTTTTTACTTTTTTCAGTGTTTCTCGCCATATTCTGCATCCTACAGTGTGAATTTTAAATTTTTCACGTTTTTCAGGTTTTCTTGCCATGTTCTGTGTCCTACAGTATGAATTTTTAATTTTAAACCTTTTTAAGTTTTTTTCGTCATATTCTGGGTCCTTCAGTGTGATTTTCTCATTTTCCAACTTTTTCAGGTCTTCTCGGCATATTCTGAGTCCTACAGTGTGAATTTTCGATTTTCCACGTTTTTCAAGTTTTCTTGCCATATTCTGTTCCTAGAGTGTGAATTTTTAATTTTCCACTTTTTTCAGTGTTTCTCTCCCTATCCTGGGTTCTACTTTGTGAATATTTAATTTTCCATGTTTTTCAGGTTTTCTCGCCATATTCTGGGTCCTTCAGTGTGAGTTTTTAATTTTCCTCGTTTTTCAGGTTTTCTCGCCATATTCAAGGTCATACAGTGTGATTTTCTCATTTCCACGTTTTTCTTATTTTCTTGCCATATTCCAGGTTCTTCAGTGTGAATTTTTAATTTTCCACGTTTTTCAAGGTTTCTTGCCATATTCTGGTCCTTTAGAGTGAATTTTTAATTTTCAAGATTTTACAGAGTTTCTCAAAATATTCTGTGTCCTCCAGTGTGAATATTTAATTTTCTAGGTTTTACAGGTTTTCTCGCCATATTCTGGGTCCTTCAGTGTGAGATTTTAATTTTCCTCATTTTTCAGTTTTGCTCGCTATATCCGGGTCCTTGAGTGTGAATTTTTATTTTTCCACATTTTTCAGGTTTCTTCGTCATAATCTGGTTCTACAGTGTGATTTTTTTCATTTCCATGTTTTTCAGGTTTTCTCGCCATATTTGGGGTCCTTCAGTGTGAGTTTTTTAATTTCTAGTTTTTAAGGTTTTCTTGCCATATTCTGGGTACTACAGTGTGAATTTTAAATTTTCCACGTTTTTAAGTTATTTCGTCATATTCTGATTATTACAGTGTGATTTTCTCGTTTTTTTCCTTTTTCAGTGTTTCTCGCCATATTCAGGGTCCTATAGTGTGAATATTTAATTTTCAATGTTTTTCAGGTTTTCTCAGCATATTCTGGCTCCTGCAGTGTTATTTTCTCGTTTTCAACCTTTTTCAGGTTTTCTCACAATTCTGGGTCCTACATGTGATTTTCTCATTTTCTACCTTTTTCAGGTTATCTCGCCATAATCTAGGTTCTACAGTGTGAGTTTTTAATTTTCCTCGTTTTTTCAGGTTTTCTCGCCATATTCTGATTCCTTCAGTGTGAATTTTTAATTTTCCACGTTTTCCAGGTTTTTTCATCATATTCTGGGTCCTACAGTGTGATATTCTCGTTTCCAAGTTTTTCAGGATTTCTTGCCATATTCCAGGTCCTGCAGTGTGAATTTTTAATTTTCCACGTTTTTCAGTATTTCTCCCCATATTTTGGGTAATACAGTGTGAATTTTTAATTTTCCTCGTTTTTCAGGTTTTCTCGCCAAATTCCGGGTCCTTCAGTGTGAATTTTTAATTTTCCACGATTTTCAGGGATTCTCAGCATATTCTGGGTCCTGCAGTGTGATTTTCTCATTTTCCACCTTTTTCATGTTTTCTAGCCATATCCTCGTCCATCAGTGTGAGTTTATAGTTATCTACTTTTTTCAGGGTTGCTGGCCGTATTCTGGGTAATACAGTGTGAATTTTTATTGTCCAATTTTTTTCAAGGTTTCTCGCCATAATGTGGGTCTGACAGTGTGAATTTTTAATTTTCACGTTTTTCACGGTTTCTTGGCATATTTTGGGTCCTGAAGAGTGATTTTCTCATTTTCCACGTTTTTAAAGTTTTTTTGTAATTCTGGGTCCTACAGTGTGATTTTCTCATTTTCCACCTTTTTCAGGTTTTCTCGCCATATTAGGGGTCCTTCAGTGTGAGTTTTTAATTTTCTAATTCTTTCAGGGTTTCTTGCCATATTCTGGGTCCTACAGCGTGTATTTTTAATTTTCCACGTTTTTCAGGGTTACTCGCCCTATTCTGGGTCCTACAGTGTGATTTTCTCATTTTTGACATTTTTCAAGTTTTTTGTTTCGCAATTCTGGATCCTACAGTGTGATTTTCTCATTTTCCACCATTTTCAGGTTTTCTTGCCATTTTCGGGGTACTTCAGTGTGAGTTTTTAATATTCTACTTTTTACAGGGTTAATCGCCATATTCTGTGTCCTACAGTGTGATTTTTAAATTTTCCACGTTTCTCTGGGTTTCTCGCCATATTCTGGTCCTACAGTGTGAATTTTTAATTTTAAGCGTTTTTAAGTTTTTTTTCGTCATGTTCTGTGTCCTACACTGTGAAATGCTCATTATCCAACTTTTTCAGGTTTTCTCAGCATATTCTGGGTCCTTCAGTGTGAATATTTAATTTTCCATGTTTTTCATGTTTTCTCGCCATATTCCGGGTCCTTCAGTTTGTGTTTTTAATTTTCCTCGTTTTTCAGGTTTTCTTGCCATATTCCCGGTCCTTCAGTGTGAATTTTTAATTTTCCTGGTTTTTCAGATTTTTTCGTCATATTCTTGGTCCTAGAGTGTGATTTTCTCATTTCCACGTTTTTCAGGATTTCTCCCCGTATTTGGGGTCCTTCAGTGTGAGGTTTTGATTTTCTACTTTTTCAGGGTTTCTCAATATATTCTGGTTCCTACAGCGTGTATTTTATTTTTCCACGTTTTTCAAGGGTTTCTCCGCATATTCTGGGTCCTACAGTGTGATTTTTTTTTTTATTTTTGACGGTTTTCAAGTTTTTTCGCAATTCTGGGTCCTACAGTGTGATTTTCTCATTTTCCACCTTTTTTCAGGTTTTCTCGCCATATTCGGGGTCCTTCAGTGTGAGTTTCTAATTTCCTAGTTTTTCAAGTTTTTTCGTAATTCTAGGACCTACAGTGTGGTTTTCTCATTTTCCACCTTTTTCAGGTTTTTTTCGCCATATTTGGGGTCCTTCAGTGTGAGCTTTTAATTTTCTACATTTTTCAGGGTTTTTCGCCATATTCTGGGTCCTTCAGTGTGAATTTTTAATGTTCCTTGTTTTTCTGGTTTTCTTGCCATATTCCAGGTCCTTCAGTGTGAATTTTTACTTTTCCACGTTTTTTTAGTATTTCTTGCCATATTCTGGGAAATACAGTGTGAATTTTTAATTTTCATGTATTCAGTGTTTCTAGGCATATTCTGGGTCCTCCACTGTGATTTTCTCATTTTCGACGTTTTTCAAGTTTTTTCGTTAATCACTGTGATTTCTCATTTTCCACCTTTCAGGGTTCCTCGCCATATTTTGGGTCCTTCAGTGTGAGTTTTTAATTTTCTAATTTTTTCAGGTTTTCTTGCCATATTCTGGGTCCTATTGTGTATATTTTTAATTTTCCACGTTTTTCAGGGTTTCGTGGCATATTCTTGGTTCTACACTGTGATTATCTCATTTTCCACCTTTTTCAGGTTTTCTCTCCATATTCAGCGT